>NC_045560.1:26490000-26747500 GCF_009819795.1 Aythya fuligula | reverse complement strand
GGCGAGACAACTCCGGGGACGGAGGAGAAACGAAGGGGACGGGGGCAGGAGGGGGAGGACGGATTTTTTGGCTTCTCCATGGGCAGCCAGGCGTGCGGCCGCCTTATCGATTCACGAATCCCCCCTCAGCCGAAAGCACCGCCGGGCGGACACCGATAGAGCCTAATCCCGCTGCGAGGAGCTTAAACCCGGGGCTGGGGCTGTGCCCGGCCCGGGGGGCTCCCGGGGGGCTCCCGGAGGGCTCCGGGGGGAAGGCAGCGCCCGCACCCCGCGGCCGGGGCCGGGCGAGAGGCGCACCTGGGGGCACGGCCCGGCCCCGCGCCCCTGGCGCCGGGCGGGCGGCGGCGGCCCGCCAAGGCGGCGGGGAGGGAGGGAGGGAAGCAGGGAAGGAGGCAGGGAAGGAGGGAGGCAGGGAGGCAGGGAGGCAGGGAGGGAGCCGCCTCCCTCGCCCGCGGCCGCCCCGCCTCAGCCTGGCCCCGCCACCGACCGGCCCCGGCCCCGGAGCTCGGCAGCGGGCGGCTGCAAAACTCAGCCCAAAGGGGCTGCGGCACTCGGGGCGCTGGTGTCGTGAGGACTGCTTGGGAGGCTTCTGCTGGAGAAAGATTTAGGCCTAGATGAGTCCCCGCTGGCTGACAAGTGGCTACGTTGTTCAGAGGGCTAGACAAGCAAAGATTGCTAGACCTGGGTGTAAAGTTTCAAAGGCGCAAGGCTGAACAAAGAAATATTTAGAGAGGAGGTGGCAAAAGCCACGGAATTGCCACCAGCCCTCCCCTCCCACCCCAACAAAAATATCAGGAAAAAAAAAACACCCAACTTTGTCAGTACTGTACTCATAATGTGAAACAGATTGCCACAGAAAATAAAACGGGTCATAGGCTAGGGAGCAACCTTGGCTGCAGTCTAGCCCTTTTTGTCAGTGATTCCCTTGGTGCGGTACCCACCACACAGCTGCAGCCGCAGCCCGCTGCCTTCTCTTTCTCCTTTCCTCCTCACCTGCCCGTACAAGAGTTCACTGCACAGTGGAGGGAAGGGACCTGTTTCCACCTCAGCAGGGCAGTTCCACAGCATCCAGGGCAGACCTGGGCTGCTCTGTCCATTCCTTTAGCAGTCACACAAACTGCTCCAAGTGTCTTTTGTTAAGACTGTCCAGCACAGCACATGATACGATTCTGCTGTTCCTTATGACTTTGCTCCTCTAATAAATGTAGCCTGTGTTATCGTTGTCCTCATGGAAAAAAGTGTATGTGTCCATGTAATTAAAGCATGTCTAATCATGAGCTCATATGAGGAACTCAATTTGGGTTGCATATGTAACCTCATGTCTGGCACTTTCTACCTTTTGAATGACTAACTTCTCAATCTTATTGTTCTTTTAGCTTTGAGGGATATGTGTGTGAGAAAGATTTTTTTATGTAAACTAAAGCAGAATAAGCAAGCCCGACATTGTGCAAAGCTTTCTGAAACTGAGGTTGTCCACAGTTTGGGTTCGTGCCACGAGAGCAGAAGTGTGTCTGCTGTTTGGATTCTGGCAGACGCAGCGCCTACAATTCTCCTCTCTGATTTGGGTTCACACATAGCCGAAGTCTCATGAGAACGGCTTGAGACACAGCATGGTTATCGCTTCATCTCTGGCGCCTTCTCTTCCCCACAAGAGAATTCGAATGCCTCTTTTCTGATTACTGTCATTTAAGAGATTAGGTGTTGGAAAAATTAAAAAGAGAAACATTCGAATATGCATCTGTCTCCTTGCTACCACTTTAAAATGGGCAGGTTTTAGTGGTACATTCCACCCAAACCCCATCATTTTCAGTTTTAAACCATAAGGCTTTTGTTGCATAACATTTTTTTTTTTTTTTTTCAACAGATTTACATTGTTCATGCAAGGGGCAAGAAATCTTAATCCCACGTACTGCATGCAGCGTCTGTCAGCCATGAAACTACAGAACTGTTTAGTCCTCTGAAGTAACACTTGCTTGAACGAGCTAGGTTTTAATATCCCAACAGGTTCTTTTGCCCTTTTAAGTCCCAAGCCATTCTAGAGTCAGCTGGTCAGAGCTAACACTAGCACCATGTAGAACTTCAAAGTGTTTGTAGGTCATGAATTGAGGGAGGGCTGTGTGCACACCACAGTGCTTCCTGGCCCTCGTTTGTCGGGTCTGGGACCTGTCTGGAAGGTATTGCAGATCCCCTTGGGTATGTCCTTCCCCAGGTGGCAGCGATGTTTGGAAGAGCGACTCTTACCCTGGGATGGCATCAGGATAAGGCCGGGGCACACGTTCAGCCTGGTGAGCTTGAAGGACATTCTAGACCCATCCACGTGCAGTAACTACTTCTCCTTGACCCAAATTGACAAGGCTACCTTTGCAAGAGGCCTGTTGTATGCAGTTGCCATTGTTACACAAATGGTAAAGCTTCTGGTCTGTTAGAATGTCTGTTTTACACTGTGTGATTCCAAAAAAAAACCACCCAACTTTATAAGGTGCTTTTATAGCCATCCATCACCTGAACACAGCTCTGTGGTAATCGCCTGTATCTGAAGACCGATTTTTTTACAATCAAGTCATGCATGGCTCAGATGAACTGTAAACAAGGTTAGACACCAAATAAAATTTTGTAACAGTTTTATTTGAAAGCATCTGTGGCAGAAAGTTGTCATGTTGGCTTTGGCTGACTCCAGACAGTCCAAACTGATGCTTGTATTTCCTAAGTATGTAAAGACTGTGGAGTTAAAGAAATTAATCTAGAGTCTATGATGAGTATTTTTTACTGTGACTTACTAAGTAGCTCAGTAAGCTAAGTAATTTTTCCCGGCCTGTTAATGAAGAATCCTCCTCCCATAACCATAAGTGAAAATGACAAATTTTCTTCATATTTTATATCAAAATGCATGTGGGGGGCATTCTGCAAAGGTCTCTTGCAACACGGAGCACGGTTACTGTGCCAACTACCCCAAAGTGAGAGCTCATACTTCAAGTTAAAATCCTGAAGAATTTTGTCACTTGACCTACAGGGAGGGTTCCTCTACTGAAGACAATCAGAAAACCTTATGTCGTCCATGTGGGTGTTTTCACATGCTCCCAGACGACTGACTTAAATCTTCATGGGCAGCTCCTACCCCTAGCTAACATTCCCACCCCTCGGCTAGGGCACATTAGCTCACCATCTGCAGTGTCCTTCCCTGTTGTAAATGGGAAAGAAAGTGTAAGGTGGCTTTGCTTAAGCCAAACACTGTTGACTATTGGAGGATAAATTACATCTGTTCTTTCTACAGATATTATAAATTAGATACAAATTGTAATAATTGTACTTAATTGCTACTTAATTACTGATTAAAAGAAACCTTTTTATTTTTCTTTATTGCAGTCCCATGCTTGTTTTTTCAAGGATGTTTAATCAGGCAGACAGAAGAAGAACAGCCGCAAATTGTATTTTAGTTGAAGGATTAGAAAAATAGAATTCCATACACCATGTTGAATAAGAGCAATTTGCATATTACCTAAACTTCAATACAGTTGGATCGTTTCTGTCCAAGTGTTGCCAAAGAAGTATGCAGCTTTTTGGAATGAGGATATTTGGATGCACAGAGCACACTAACTTAGATTTTTTTTCCCATATCATAGCCTTTTGTTAAGCAGACAAACCGTGGAGGCAGCTATGAGGGAAAAGAAAATAACTCTTAAAATACCCTCAGGACTTTTATACTTCACAGTAAAGCCCTTACACCAATGAATCAAGTAGAAGAGGTGGAGAAATCTTTGCTTGCCCTGCTGTAGGGTAGGGAAGATAAAGGGGGATGTTATGGAGACACGGACAGAAAGTCTGGGAAGTCCCCAGGCAAGACTGAGATCTGGGCTCAGTGGCCGGTTCTGTACTGGGTTTTCTATTTGCATGACTTTGTGAAGTCACTTAGGCCTTCAGACTCATGTTACTTGACTCGAGAGGTGATACCTTTGAAATCATATGGCTCGGTTCCCCAGCTGCTAGGTGGGAGGGTGGCACACTCTCCTCTGAGGGGTGTTGTAGAGATGCATGGCTCAGAGACCACAAGGTACCTACGTGCTGAAGTGGGAACAGTCACCCAGTGCTCGCAGTGCCCATGCAATCATGTTCAATGAGGATTATGTAGGCAGAAGTCTGCTTGAATTCAAAGTGCCAGGTGAGTCATTAATCAAGATCATGCCTAGATAACTGGCTGAACATCTACAGCAGGGTTGGTTTATGGCTCTGAGAGAGCCACTTGTGGATAGCAAAATGATTTTGACTGTGCAGCAAGTACTAGTCTGGGACAGTTCTTTTATATGTGCAAACTGACTGTCCTTTTGGAAGTCAGTGCAGGTATGGTGGTAACAACTGCTGAGATCTGACCCGAGCTACTTACAGTCTAAAAAAATCTGGTTTTGTAGATATGAAGTCTAAAATAATTTTCCAAGCATTAAAAGAGACCAACTGCTGTTAGCTGTTTAAAGGGTTGGAGTAATTATGCCCATGCACTGCACAATATAAAACCCTTATGACTACTATATGGATTGTTTTGTTTGGGGAGGGACTTGTCATTTGGAAAGGAAAAATAATCACCTATTCTCTTCTCTCTTTGCTTGTTACAAAGCCCATTGAAGTCAATGGGAGTGTTGGCATTGATTTGTGTGGGCTTTCGTCAGGCCCTGTATATGCTACTGTAAACTGGAGGGTGAGAAAGGGTATGGTTAAAGGGAAGAGAAGAGAGGGGTGGAGTTAAACACAGGAAAAGAATAGAGCCCTTTGTCTATTAATTAGGGTTTACACAGCTTGTGGAAAGCAGCGTTCCTCCAGCACTCCATCCCTTTGCCCCACTACTTCATTTTTACATCTCCCATGTTGGCTCTAGAATGGCAATGAGCTACGCGCTGCATAGCGCTAACCACGCAGCCCCTCCGCTGCACGGGAGAGGAAGGCATTGAATTGAGTGAGCTTCCCTAGGGTGAAAAACGCTGCTTGTTTCTGCAGCTCATGTCCACTCTCCTCGAAATGTGTGGTGTGGCAGCAATTCCTGTATGGATCGCAGGAGCTTTCTTGGAGTTACTCACCAATATCTAACAGCTTGTTGTCTTTGGGGAGATGGGACCTGGTGGAACCAGGCAGTTTTCCTGGTGAAGCTCTGCCAGCATGCCTCTGCTGAAGCTGGAAGGTCCCACTGGACAGTCCCAGTTCATTCCCATGTCCATTTTCTCCTGGTTACACCCACCAGAAGACAGTGACAATTGGTTGCAATTAGAGAGGAAAAGTGCCATTGTATTTGACACTAGGCTGGACTCCGGAGATGTTGTTCAGTCGCTGGGTGTGTCTCAAACTGCTGGGTGACCTCGGGTAAGCCAGTTGGGACTCAGACTTATGATCAGTTTATGACAATTTAACAAGCTATTGTGTCTCAGTTGAACAGCAGTGACTGTCCTTGTGTGCACTCTTACCCAGGGCAAACACAGGCTGATGTGATCCAAAGCGTAGTTATACCAGCAAACCAAGCCAGTACAACCAACTCTGCTGCCATGAGACTGTATCCTTGGCAGGGGAACTGATCTGATTCAAAATGTGGGAGGTTTTTGGTTTTGCTTTTTTTCTGGATTGCTTTTAACCATCACCAGCTCCCCAATGCAGGGCACTCTGCAGGAACAGTTATTTTGGGAAGTAAAAAATGTCTGGCATGCAATGGCAGGGCTGTTGCTTGAAGATATATTAACGTGGTTGTGAGTCTGATCTATTAGATCCAAATCAGCAAAGCACCTGCATATTCTATGGATTAAAGCATTTATTCCCCATGTAAAAGGGAAGGAACAAATGTTTCCTTTATTCACCCCCACCCCTATTCTCTGCCCAGATCCTAAGCTATATAGTGGAGGTGCTCTTGCTCCATGTCGGTACAGAATCCAACATAATGATGCACTGATCTTATCTGCATACAAGTAAAAATAAATCACAAGAGTAATAGAGGGAGCGGTGTGCTCATCTGTCAGTGGAGAAAGGCAGAAGGCAGCAATCAACTACAGGTTCATAAGCTTTGTTGTCTGCCAATTAGCTCTGACCTCAGAGTAGTGATAAAGGTATAATCCAACCCCTCCTGAGCCCCCTTTCATAGGTTAATTTCCCTCAGTAGGACTTTTTTATTATTATCATAAGTGCTATTTTTATAGAGTAATGAATTTGCTACAGAAACATTTATCTTAGTAGCACGGTAATGTTGAGTTATTATTTCACACTATGCTTCCTATTCTTAGGTCAATGTTTTAGTCCAATTTTCTACCTCTTTTGGTGTACAGACAAAATAACACATGTATTGTCTGTGTGAGTTAAGGAATTTGTAGGACCTACCTGTGAGCACTGAAGAAGGATGAAGTCAAAAAAGAGTTTATGGAGCAGAAGACGGGTATCTGGCACCACAGAGAGGAGCCAGCCTCTTGGGGGTTGCAAGGTTCTCTCTCAGAGAATGGGGAGGATGGAGCCCAGCCACCACCAGGCTGGGAAAAACAAAAACAAATACAAAAACACTTATTGCGTAAGAAGCTGTACATCAATTTTACTACATAGATTTAATTTCATCTCTGGAATTCTGCTGAATTGATGTGCATTAGCTCTAGAGAAATTGTTCTTTGCTCAACTGGCTTGCACTCAAAAGCAGAATATTTGCAGTTTGTTCTTAGGTGCTGATTAATGACAGCTATGTGTTGTTTCTTATAATGATGATCACATTTTACTGTGACAGTAAATATTGGTGTTAAAAATAACGTGCAAAGAGTGGGATATGTATGGGTCACAGTCAGGCTGCCACCTGACTTCTCTAACAAGAGCTTCACAGCAGCATGTTCCAGGTTCCCGAAACGGTTTCTTTTCTGATGCAGTAGCTACTAGCTAGCAATTAAATCTCTGTCTATAGAAAATGAGTCCAGCTGGCTCTGCTTCCTCTCTCTTGAGAAACTCTTCAAGGTTCTAGGTTCCCACAGCCAGGCTTCCATGGCTTCAAAGGCATAATTTGGCACCTGCCCCCTGGGCATGCGTTTGTCAAAGTACACGTACAAAATTTCACTGTTGAGGATTTGTGCCTCAGGGCAACTTCCACTCTGAGGTGAAATTACTTCTTTCCAAATGCCATACTTGAACTATGTAAGCATACACCCTTTAGCATAATAATAGTGACTTCTAAATGCAAAGACATAGACTCTGATTTGCAGCAGGCATACCTGCCACAGATTACCTCTTAAGATATCTGAAGGCAAAGTATTATAGCAAGAGCTATTTACCCTGGATTCTACCTCATTACAAATCGTCCTTGCACATTATGCTGGAGGAACAATAAACCAACCTTCTATTACCCCTTATAGACTGGCAGACAGCTCGAAATGCTCTCATTTTTTACTTCTCCTCTTTCAGACAACCATGGTGCTCAACTCTAACCTCCAGAACAAGCCACACCTTTCTGACACAAGTGCATTTTTTTTTTTCCCCACCAGACACATTTTGCAGTGGAGGAATACCAAATGACACATTGTGCTGCTTCATGGAAAGAAGCCAGGTGAGGTTTGCTCCCCAGATGAAACACTGAGGCAGATGAGACTGAAGCAGAACAGACCCTGAAGCACTCTCATTGCTGAGAGCTCTCCGATGTTCTGCTCCTATAAGCTCACTACCTTTGGCAGCGTCTTTTTGACACACATAAGAAAAGTTCCACAAGCAGCATCCAAACAAATGGCCCTCCAAGTCTGCACTAGCCATGGTGACACAGATGCAAATGCAAAAGCAGGTGATGGTGGGCAGGCAAAGAAAAGTCACATCTGGGATACCACAGATGCTGGTTTGATGGTGCACCATGTCCCAGTACACAGGAACCAGTATTTGTGTCACTTGACTTCTGCTGTCCCAAAGAAGAGCATTTAGACTGACTCGCAGTCTAGGCCCCCACTGCAGTCAATGGTGGTAGAAAGATGGGCCGTACTATTTATCAGAGATACCTAACAGATTTATTTGTTCGGATATGGTGAGTTGTTTCCTGGAAATAAGCATGTATCTCCATAACTGTAAGGGAAGTCTATGAAACGGAGTCATCCTAGATGCCTATCTCTTTGACAGCTTGATCTAAGCAGATGAATCTTATCCAAGTGGATGAAACAAGATACCTAGAGAACAGCCACACAGGTAAAATAAAGGTGTGTAAAAAAAAAAAATAAATAAAATCAGCTGAGACTTATGTTTGGCATCCTACATATTTTCTTCCATGCCTAGGCTCTGAAGGATCAGGATAATTTCCATTAAGAGCAATGTTGCTTTTCAGTAACAGCTGCAGAAGGGCTGTATGGTTTTAGCAACAGAGATCCAGATGAACTCCTGCCCAGGAGGGGATGTGCACTACCTGATGCTACACGGGCAGTATAACTGTGTAATTTATACACAGTATAAGTGTACATGGGCACGTACACTTTGGGTTACTGCAGAGGTCATCACAGTGATCATGTGTCCAACTAGTTTTCATCTCATCTGAGGGTTTCAGAAGAGAGGCTTGTCCAGGAAAGGCTGAAACCAGCAAAATATTCAGACCCATCTACTATTTTATGTACCGCTGGGTACATAAAATCCAGTCTCCTTGGTTGTTTTAGGGGAAGAAGAGGATAGGACTGCAGGCACCTAGTTATGTGTTAGCTGTGTGAGCCACTTTTAAGGACAAGGCCTAAGCACCCACGTAGTGAGCCTGGAGATGGTTATCTCAGAAGGACCTCGCTCTGGAACTGGCATCCCAATTTGGCCTCATTGGACCTGAACCTCTCATCCTGCAAAGTACTAGCATCTTCCCAGACTCATTTCTGAGGGCTGGCTTAACCTTCAGAACAGTTCCTTTTACTGAAAAAATATTGCTAGTGTCAGTGTTGCTATCTGTGAAAGCATTTTGCATTGTAATAATTTCTGAACATGTGGCTTTTGATTCATTACAGCATAATGAATTTAATTCATTACTACAAGATTTAATTCATTACAACATCCTTAGCTTTCCCAGGTCAGTGTAGGCTTGTCTGTAGTCTTTATTTTAGTCTGTTTCACTACCTGTAATGCTCCGTCCTTTGACGCAGACGGCCACAAGCCTTGTTCTGGTTAGGGAGCTAAGATGTTGATAGAGTCAGGTCTTTCTTGAATGCAGCTCTACCTACTTACACACAATATGCAGACTCCTGTTTCTCTGACTGCAGATGCAATCAAACCACCAAACTTTGCTTATATTTGCTTATAATATATATATATATATTTTTTTTTAAATTCAGCACCCCAGATAAGGTTTCCCTTTAGGCGTTTATGCCTAGGTAGCTTCCTTTCAGCTGCTGTGCTTAAAGCTTTATTTCTTTCTGTTTCAGCTGGCTTGTTCTCTTGCACCTACATACACACAAATACATCCTTACTCAATGCAGTAACCAGCAGTACCATCTGCCCACATTGTTCAAGATTTAGGGTGTACTTCTGCTTTGTCTTGGAAACCTGTATTACCTCATCAAAGAACTACCTTGACTCTGTTATCTTAAACGAAGGGTGGTGGTTACTTCCATCAGCCTCAATGACTCTTCTCCCAGTCCTCAACAATAATACAGCATATTCACCCTGCCTTTGCCCTTACAGGGTTTTCTACTTGTTTATCTTTCGTTTATCTCTGTATTGCTTTGTGTGCCATTAAAATACAGACTGGAGGTGCTGGGACTGGATTCACCTCTCACTGACAACAGTTCCACAGTCATCTGTCTCCACCATTGCTAGATAGTGCAGGTATATTTGATGCATATCTATGAATAAAAGAAGAGACAGAGCCCTGGGTTTTCATTACTTTTGACAGCTTCTGCCAGCTTATTTGTTTGTTTGTTTGTTTGTTTATTATTTCTCTGATACCTCAGCTGTTTTTAATTGACTTTTAAAGAGAGCGGATAACTTTAAGGAGCACTAAGGGAGAAGACAGAGCTATCTGAGGACCACAAGGAAATTATATTGCAGTTAAACAGGAGTTAAAGCCAGTTTTTTTCCCATCACTCATCTCTGGAATTAAGCAAATCATGTTCTCATGGTTAGGAAGATATTAAATGAGAAAGCTTTTAGCTGTTTTCCCTGTCAAACAACATCTGATGACCAACAGCGATGCTGACAGGGATTCACTTACGTCACAGACTTTCTTTGGGGTGAACTACAAAGAAACATGTGGGTCAGTGTGACCCATCCCTTCATTACAACTGTGGAAATGCATTTTTTTTACAACAAAATAACATCTCTGTGATACCTTGATTGTCAAAAACCACAATTATAGTCATTGTTTATGCATTAGGGAAACCTCATCCTAAATCTGGCACCATATGGGGGTGAAAAGAGCAGCTGCTGACATTTCAGTATAATCATTGTGATCTAGCTGCAGATATGACTCAGCATGATGAGTCTGACAACAAGAATGGGGAAAAAAAAAAAAAAAAGGCAAAGCAGCATGGGCAGGTTTCAAATGTCACTTCGAGGCATCAGTCCAAGTGCATTTCCAAGGGGAGAGACTTTCAACACACAGAGTGGGACAGCTCCATACTAGCTCCAAACGGGAAGCCGGCACAGAACGGCAGACCAGCATAACCGAAAGGGTTGTTTATGTTTGTGTGTGTTGTAATCCAAGGGAGAAAAATAATTAATAAGCGCCTGGAAGTGTTTTAGGATATTGTTATTCTCCCCATGTTTTTGTGAAAAATGAAATTATGCCAAGCTAAACTATACAAGTAGCCCCACCTCCCTGTTTTCAACCCCTCTTGGAAGCACTAGCTCATTGCTTTTCACTGAGTTTGGAGTTCAACTGATTCCTTTTGATCAGAAAATGACAGAGATATTTCACTTCTACCATGCAGTCCCACTGGTAATTTTCAGTTTCCCTGAATTCTTTCTCCTGACCACTACCTTCTCTGCTTTCATTCTATCTATTCCCTTCCTATGATGCCTACAAAAAATCTCACTGTTGATGACCTTGAAAATTTTAGCCCCAAACATGTTTTTGCCCCTCTGTTCTCAGAGTGCTGACTTCCCAAAGCAAGGCTGCTCCTTTCCTGCATACACCTGAATCACATAGGTTTTTGCTATCATGAATGAATCATTGTGACAGAAAGGCACTATTCATGTTCAGGAAAATGCTAGACTTGCTACTTATCTCCAAAGCCAAGTTCTGGTGCATTACATCTGGCAACACATTATAATTGTGTTTACTCCATAAATATGTACTCCACATACCTTGTGTCAATCCCAGCCCTTTGGTCTAGAAGATTACATCTTCTTTTATGAAGGAATTAATACACTATAACCTCTGGCATGATAAGAACATCCATTAATCAAAATGCAAGTGCTTCCTTCACAAAACGATTATTTTGGGAATAGATGAGGAGGTTCAAGCACGGCCTGTCACAAGGCTGAGATTTACACACATTTTTGTCACAGGATTGTTTTCATCATGTGGTAGGGACATGCCTGGACTAGGACGGATGCAACTCCTATCTTGCAGTGGTGTAGAGGCCATAGGACGCTGTGCAAAAATGATGCTAAGACTAAGCTGCTGGCCAACCCTTTGCCAATTTAACAGCTTGCAATTTATTGCCACCCTGTTACTGAGGGCAGCAGTGAAGGACGTGTCAGTAAAGTGTGGCTGTTGGCTGGTTAAGTTACTGTGGCCTTTGGAAGCTGGACTAGAGGCTACCCAGCCTATGGTTGTTGGGTATTTCTCCTTTATTATAAAAAAAAAAAAAAGTCATACATAGAATCAGTTGAATAAGAAATTGAGGCCTGCAATTGATTTGTAGGTACATGTTAAGCACTGCATAAAACTGAGATGTGTCACAACCTCTATTGTCCCATTTTGAAAGAAAGTCCTTGCTGTTCTGGCTGTTTTTGTAGATTCTTTCATAGCTCATTTTTTTGTTTGTTTTGTTTTTGTCCTAATATTATATAAACTCCCAGATATAAATTAGCAGCCTGACTCACCACATTCCTATCATACCAATTTGAAAAGACACTACTTACCAGTAATAAACGAAATACATTAATAAATGTATTTCAATAATTTCTGTGTCTACTTTTGGCTGTGTAGGAAGGGAATGAAGCTAAAGAGTCTATGACCTGTGCTCTTCTTCTCTTGTAGACAGCTGAATATTTATGTGTCTATAATGGATACATGTTCAAGGTTCATTATTGCTATCTGTACCTATTATTACTGTTGTGTTATCATCATTATTATTTCACACTGTGGTCGAGGTCCCCCTAAAGATCAAAGTCCCTCTGTATTAGAATCTGCATGAAGAAAATGAGAGGCCTTGTTCCCATGCTAATCACCTCTTATGCTTCAGCAGCACAAGGGAAGATGAGTTGCTACGGTGCCATGTAGAACAAAAATATTTCCTTTGCACCCTTCTCGGTTGGACCAATGTGTGAAGCCTATACGATGCTCCTTCTTTCCCGTTCTCTCTAAAACATTTCAAGTGATTGAGGAGAACTTGCACAATGGCAAGCTAGGGTCCATGGACTGATATGCAGCATGCAGACAAGTCACTGACCATGTTGTGCTGGCATACTGTTCTGCTTGAGGCCCATTCCTTTATGACTGGTGAGATTTCATGTCTTGTCTCATAGAGTTCAGCAACACAGATAATTTCCAAAGAGGTGCATTTTGGTTACAAAGTAGCCTTTGAATGCACAGTGTTGGACATCAGAGATTGAAATTATATATCAGCTGAACTATTTACTGTCATACTGTTCTCTTTGGAGAATATGTCTATGGCTAGATCTCTACAGATGAATGGATATGTGCGTATTTATACAGATTGGACTTTTTACCTGCTTTATTGATTGCTCTAGTGATGGCCTATTAATGACCTGGCACATTCTGTCTAATGTGTTCTTGCACAAAGTTGAGATCTTTCCTCTATAAAATCTAAGTATCACATGACTTGATTGACATCAGTGATTTTTTTTTTTTTTTTTTTTTTGAGACAATTCTCTGCAATTGAGGACAAGGCATGTGGTTGCTTTATTCATGCTGAAAGTTTAGACCTATATGGGTATGGAGTTTTTGTCTTCTACAGTGTGTTGGAATGAGCTGATGCTTCACCACTGTTCTGGAAAATCTGTTCTTCTGCGATGCTAGCCAGTTCTGGTGCGTAAAGAGAATGAACATAATTCTCCTTGCAGAGGAGCAATATGTGATTCTAATTTAACATGGAAGCTCTAGATAATTCCTCTCATTACTGTCGGAAAACCAATATATTTCCTTCATAAGTAGATGACTTCCATCGTGCATTGGAATGACCAGTACTCACGGGAAAGGCCATTTAGGTAAAGCTGTGCTGTATTCTGCAGAACTGTTAACTCAGAACAGAAATACATTTATGTCTGAGGTGTCATGAGTAACTGCTGCATTGCAGTCTGCCCGTGAGGATTATTGCTTCATTTATTTCTTGATCTCTAGGGTGATTTGTTATAATTCTTGATTTTTTAGTGTGATCTCTTATAAATAATGGGAAAAGTTACAATGCACTGGATATAAAACCCCATACATTTAAAACACAGGCAAGACCTTGCATTGTGACTGGATAACATGCTCTGTCAGAAGAGTGAAACTGGTGTAAATACACATAAAGTTTTTGCTGACCACCAACAACACTGAAAAAATTGTTGCAATATCTTAACTAAACCTTCATTCTTAATCTAGATCTCCACAGCCTACAGCGGGACAAC
Organism: Aythya fuligula; assembly: GCF_009819795.1. Classification (NCBI taxonomy): domain Eukaryota; kingdom Metazoa; phylum Chordata; class Aves; order Anseriformes; family Anatidae; genus Aythya; species Aythya fuligula. The sequence continues at coordinate 26,733,760 of NC_045560.1, read as the reverse complement.
TGTATTCATTACAGCCATGGTTAGAAGAGACAGCTGTTTTTCCAGCTGAGATGTTGCAATCATGACTTAGATGCCAAAACACAAACCCTTTTTTTTTTTTTTTTTTTTTTTTAACAACAATGGTAGCAAAAACTATCCTTCTAACAAATGTATGGTATTATTCCTCAATTCGTTTTTAAGACATTATGTTTCTCTTCCTACTTAACAGTATACAGAAGGAAACAATAAAACTTGCATCACAGATCTGAAGAGTAGCTTTTGGGCTGTGCCCACATGCTGGTCTAGAGGAAAATAAGGAGCAGGAGGCCAAGCCAAGAACATGTGTGGAGACTGGCACCATGAAAATACTCCAAATTCCTGGTCAGATCCCCTCTGCTTTTTGTATGCCCATTCTAGGCAATGTGACAATGTGTTTGCTTACTGGTTATATCACCAGTGGAGACAGAATGTCCTCTGGGGCTCCTCCAATAGGAGGATGATTTGTTGGTTTAGCAATCATTAACTCATCCCTATTTTTTTAACGCAAATTAAAGTCGGCAGTAGAGTAGGCTCATGCTGCTCAGTGGCAGCTCCTTGGCAGCTCCTTATGCTTTCTGGTTAGGTCCCCTTTGCCAACCAACACATGGACTTCAGCAATTGTTTGGAGTGCTTCAGCTGGCTTGTAATCAGACTTACCCGAGCAGAGCTATACTGGCAGGTAACTTAAAGACCTCTCAGAAAACATCGAGGGTTTTTGCTAAAACCACTAATGCGTATATTAGCTGAGTTATTTGCAACTGGAAGTAAGCAGCTGGACACCGTGTATGCATGTATCAAATCATCCATCCAGCCAAGAATTTTAGGTTAGTGAACAGTTAAGGCCAGAAACATTATTTAGGTACATGCAAATACTTTCAGTTTAGGATGAGGTCAGTAGTCTCCACTGATTCCTGAGGCATTGATGGGAAGGTATCTGTAACATTCAAAAGGCTGCTGACAACATCAATCAAAACCTATTATGTGACACATTATTTGCTTGGAGATTTGCTGTATTAAGATGCCATGTGGTTGGAATCAGATCATTTTAATTGTTATCATATGTAATTGTCAGCCACATAATCGTGTCTCACCAAGCTTTAACAGTGTTTGTTTTTCAGACTTCTTTCCTGCAGCCTGAGCTCTTTTTGGATTATTTCAGTGTCGTTTTTTGCTATTGTTGTTTGTTTGTTTTTTAATATCTAAAGAAAAACTGAAGTTTTCACAGATTGGACATTGCAGTGACCTTACATCTGAACAATAGAGGGTCTGATGTTAAACAAACATTGTAATCTGACTTTCCCAAAATTTCAGAATGCATTTTAAAATGCTATCTAGATGTAAAAGCAGCAGTGGGACCTTTTGTTCTAGTCACGTAAAAGCAAACACACAGAATCTGCTTTTAGTCACATTGTTTTGAATGGATTTACTCTCTGTTGCTGCTAATGTAGCTGGCTCAGCAAGTTTCTGGGAGATATAATATACTACAACGTGGAAGAGGGGGGAGGATGCTAACAGTTCTTAATTAGTGTTATTTGATAGAAGCAGAAAATATCTGAAGTTCTAACTATTTTAAAATTAACACAGGCACAATTTAATGTCATCATGCATTTCAGAAAATACGTGGTTGTAGAATTTTCATGTTTAGTCTATTAATATCTGCTAAACTAAGATTAGTTGCATTTCTTCCCTCTATTTTATCTCAGGTTTGTCGCTAACAAATAAGGGCTATTCTCTCTAGCAACTTGCCATGTTGCATGACAATTTGTGTTGTAGACTTTGTTACACATTCTAAATGTCTCATAAACTTTTCTTTTATAAAATTCCTGAAGGTAAGACTAAACAATGATAACCTGCCTCCTTAGAAGACAGTGCTTAAGTAACTGAACATGAGTTAAGAAACAAATAAAGGCTAGAATTCAAATGTAAAATAAGCTTGCAGAATTTTGCTTGAATTCTTACATAGACGGATAGGAAAGAAATTCTGATAATTTTCCATTCTTTATACTAAATACAGATGAGGAAATGTTGACTCTGGTAAATTTGTGTAAAACCATACACACAGAATATGATCAACTTGTCTGTCTAGATGTCTTTACACTATCTCCTGTTATTCTTATATTAAAACAACAACAACAAAACAACCGTTTTTGGCTAAAGCATTTCTTCCTCTTGTTTTTAAGAGATCATACAGTGTATCTGGCATATCTGTGGAAAATGTTTTCCAAAATATAAGCTCTTTTATTATAAAAAAGGCACCTTACTTTCAATTTTGGTGTATCTGGCTTAAGTTTCCAGCCGCTGGTTATTTGGCTAGATGGAAGAGTCTTTTTTTGGTGTTTCCCCCTGTGAGTTACTTATATATACAACTCACCTCTCCCCATCTTCTTTCTGATAAAACAAAAAAAAACCAAACCAAAACAAACAAACAAAACCAGAAGAAACTCTTATTTATGTATGTATGTATGTATTTATTTATCATTTTTACTGCAAGGAATTATCCTTTGAATATTTTTGTGGCTCCTTCCTGTACCATTCCTGATTTCTGTTTGACTGCCCAGTCTCCATCACTGTATGCTATCCTGCCAAACTTGTGTCATTCACAGATTGTATTCAGGGATATGTTTACATGACCATTGGTGAAATTGCTAAAGAATATTAGGCCTTGTACAGAGCCCAAGGGAACATTGGGAACATTCAGACAGTCTCAAATCCCAGCTGATGCTTAGTTTTTTGAGATCTGTCAGCTAGTTTTTAATCCATTTGATATGTGCTTTATTTCTATTGCACAATGCTAAAATCATAATAGTATGTCAGTTTCTGTGGATATTAATTTAACCCTTCCTTTCTCCTTTTTCCTTATATACCACTGCAGTATCAGAGTGACTCCCACATAGAGTTGTGGTGGTTTCACACCGATGGGCAGCTCAGCTCCACCATGCTCTCTCACTCCCATTCCTCAGCTGAACAGGGGGAGAAAATATTATGAAAAAAGGCTCATGGGTTGAGATAAGGACAGGGAGATCACTCACCAGTTACCATCACAACTGAGACAGACTCAGCATAAAGGAGATTAATGTGATTTATTGCTCACTAATAACAGACTAGTGCAGTGAGAACTAACAGTGAAGTAAAGACACCTTCCCTCTATCTACCCTCTTCTATCTATCCTCCCCTTGAGCATCTCAGGGGAATGGGGAACGGGGGCTGTGGTCAGTCCCTGATGCTTTGTCTCTGCCGCTTCTTCACGGTCACTCTCTGCCCCTGCTCCATGTGGGGTGATTGCACAGCAGCTGCCCACAGGCAGCAGCTCTTCAAGTACTGCTCCCACATGGCTCTGTACCATGGGGTCCATCCCCTGGGAGCAAACTGCTCCAGCACTGGTCCCCCACGGGCAGCAGCTCCCCCCAGACCCCCTGCTCCTGCGTGGGCTCCTCTCCATGGGTTGCAGCTCCGGCCCGGGGCCTGCTTCTGTGGAGGCCTTCCATGGGCTGCAGCCTCCTCCAGGCCACATCCACCTGCTCCACCGGGGGCTCCTCCACTGGCTGCAGCGTGGAGATCTGCTCCATGTGGGACCCATGGGCTGCAGGGGGACAGCCTGCTCCACCGGGGGTCTCTCCACAAGCCACAGGGGAACTGCTGCTGTGTGCCTGGAGCACCTCCTGCCCTCCTGCTGCATTGACCTGGGGGTCTGCGGGGCTGCTTCTCACTCCTCTCTCCTAGATGCTGTAGCAGCTCTGGTCAGCTCTGATCATCAGAAGGTCCCTCTTGGAGCTGGCTGGAGCTGGCTCTGATCTAACATTGGGCAGCTGCTGGGCTCTGCTTTCAGAAGCCATCCCTGCAGCCCCCTGCTACCAAAATCTTGCCACATACGCCTAATACAATAATAGATATCATTAAAGAAGTACCATTAAAGAAGACTTCATAGTATAGCTGGCACTTCCCCCACATTGGGGGGGTGGGGGTGGAAGTGTGTGGGGGGAAACAACAATTAGTTCATTTTCATTAGTTCATTAACAGCAATTAGTTCATTTTTGTATTAAGCATTTTTTTCCCCTGCTTAAATACTGACTGGATTAGGCTGGTAACAGTAGAGGTTCTTGTGGTGTCAATGCTTACCTGTGTATATGTATTGTGAATTAACTTCCAGTCTTCATCTTGATTTGAGCAAAATATTACAGTATACATCCAGAAACTACAAAAAGAAAGGCCATTAACAACACACAGAGTAAATGTTACATTTTAAATTGTGGCTCCGAATTTCAAAGTATGATGCACATAGTGTCTCATGCTAAAAGCTGATCCATTGTTAAGTGCTAAAACCAGCATACGTACTATTGAAATTGGGAACCTATGTTGTTGGTATTCTTCAAGTTACATAATTGAACGAGACGTGCGTAACCAGTTTAACTATAATGCAATGACAGGGAAATTAGCTTCTACAAGCTTTGACTATTCAGTATGTTTAATGTACCTAGAGCCCCAAAATACATGTATTTGTTACCAAACCCTGTAGATAAACAGAAGTAAATCAGCCCTGAAAAACAACCTAGTGATAACAGTATTCTGTAGCTGGCATTCAAATAAGTTGTTTTCAGTGTTACTACTCCATAGTATTGGACATAGAGACTGAAAGACATAAAATGTCAGACTAAGTAATGCTGGAAAACTCAGTCCTGTAGCTAGTATATATTAATACTAACTGCATGTATGACATAAGTATGCCTACATACAGTGTAATTAATACAGAATTTTATAACAGATTCTGCTCAGAAAGTGAGGAATCATTATATCTGAGTGCAAGACTTCATCTGAATCTGATTTGGTTGCTGGACAAGGAGATGGACCTTGTTTTTGCTTGCTTGTTTTTACATGCATATCTCTGGCAGCTCCTCTCTAGTAAGTCATTTGAAGAAGACAGATACGATTTCATTAAAAAAATAACAGAGTAAATTAGGACAAAGTCTAGGAAAATATGCTATTTTAGCCTATAGGGAATATCAGTTGACAAAAATCTTCACTCTGTTTGTTAACAGATTCCTTTTTGACTGCAGCAATCTCAAAGTTGGACATCAGGCAGACCAAGTGAATCCTGAACTCTGGAGGTCATTGATGCTCTTCCAACTTCAAAAATAAGCAGGGGTGATATTGGGATATTGACTACAAATCAGATGACGGCTCTCGATCATTTTCTTCCAGATCACTAGTATGAAAAGGAATTTGTAAAACAGAAATATCTCCACCTCCTTTAAATAGTAATAAAGATAAATCCATCAAAACAAACAAGCAGCTAGTTAAATTCTTTGTCCATGTACACGTGCCATTTCCCATTTGTAATCAATGAGAAACTTCTGTATACACCCCAGGGCAGAATCTCACTCATCATATATAACACTTTAATGTTAATTTAGGATGATTAATGATCAAGTCAGTAGCTGTGTAATATTTGTGAATTCTATTCTACCACTGCTTAATTTTATATTATTTTAAAATTTACAGCTGCCATGGAAAATGACCAGAAATCTACAATCTGAGAAAACCCATCCATCATCTTCAGGCAGTCTTCCAATCTGTTAACTTTAGCTGCTACTAATAAGTGTGTGAGTCCAGGAAAAGCAATTAGTACAATGTTTCACAGAATAGCTTCCAGATAGCATATGATGTAAACTGCTCTTGGGCAACATTTCTTCTAAGGAAGCAGCCTTAGAAGCATTTTTTTTTTTTTTCTTCAGTAAGCAACTTCACTGATGCAGGTATAATAAAAACAGAAATGGAGATCTAGAGCCTTACATGTTGGAAATGGGGATTGACCATAGGTACTGTGCCCATTTACACCTTCCAAAGACTTGGATCACTATGCTTTGTGAAATGCTCGCTACAGGTTTGATCAGTGTGCAGACTCTTTCAGTAAGGAAGAGTTCTTACCTGGATCTGAGATGTAGCCATTAGGATGATATATCACACAGTGCCAAATCAGGCACCCTGTTTTGACTTTGTGTTCCCCTCCAGGAAACGATATTTTACCTACTATTTAATGTATATTACCAGCAATGGAAACCAAGCCCAAACTAGCGCATGAAGATCTCTAAGACTGCCTCTCTAAAATCTCTAAGTGCATGACAAATCATGAATATTGCCATTCTGAGGCCCTTAATAAAAATTCAGCATCACAGCAGGCTGCTCCAAAGTAACACCTCCCCAGGTAATACCTCCCCATCTAATTACCTTCCCAAAGTAATAATGGAGCATTGTGACAGAGGTGGATATCCTGCAGTTGTAGAGAGGCCAGTGCAGGAACTCAGCTGAGCTCCAAATACAAACAGCTTCCTCACAGAGAAGGGGGCCAATGCTAGAGTGTGTGGCTTATCTGGGTCTACTTTCACTGTAGCCTGATTTCTATAATGAGCAACCTCTGGCAAGGGATTGAAGAGGAAAACTTGAAAAATCCATTGTGATGAAAAATATGCATTAGTAAAAGTTTTACATCAGGACCTTAGAGCCAAAGCATTTGCCAAAGCATTCAGGATCAGTCAGATAATCATACTGTGGCATCTCATCAAGCCTCTCTGATTAGTTTGGGGGCTGGTTAGTATTGCACCTCTGTATTGGAAGTTCCTCACTGTAGTTCCTGGCTGTTCTTCACTTGTCCTTGTAGGCAGATGTTAGCTCATGAGTAACTTTGGAAGCATTTCAATATGCCTCTGCTAGGCTCCTTGATCTTGATGGCTGTTGCTAGCAGATGACATTCAGCATGCTTCCAGACACCCGTCTAGCTCATTGGACTGAATGACTTGTCTTTTCAATTCCACTTCTGCAGCACATTATAGATCGTCTTGGCATGTTTGGATTTTGGATTGCAGATTTGCTTTCTGAACCATGAAGAATTTGACACTAAGAGGAAAGCATGGTCTGGACTGCTTCTGAAAACTTCTGATTAATGTGCTAGATCTTTCTGCATAATATGTAATCCAAACCAAGACACCCATCTAATTATTATTTTTATTTTATTATTTTTTTTTAAATCTTAGTCATGAATACCATCATTAAACTGTTTGTTAGGAGAAATGAGATTAATAGGATCATGGTATGCTTATAATTTTTGTTTGGCAATTGGTTCTTTTCATGAAGAAACTAAGGAGATACACATACTGGAAAGTTAGAAATTGTAATTTTCCTTGCTTAAAAAAAGCTGTTCAGTGTATCAAGATATTTGCTTTAAATCATCAAAGCGGTTTTGGCCAGCAGATGCACATACACACCTATATATCTGTTATTAAAATATGTGTAGGCATTCATCCTAATATATATATATTCCTTATATATATATGGTTATAATCTGTACATTCATGCCTTCATATAAATATGTAAAATTCCTTCTTATATATCCATTCACATACATATACATGCATTCCTCTTTAGTATATCCTCTTGCCTTTAATTGTTGAAGATTGATGGATGCCAGCATGATTGATGTCTAATAAGAGGGTAAGGTACCTTGCTGAAAGGTCAACAAGCAGTTCTTGGTGTCCTTGACACCCTGAAGATAAGTGGCTGGAAAGGCTGATCTTGCCATAAGACTTCTGAGATGATCAAATTTGGGTTATAGAGAGGGCTATATTCCACATGCAAGTCATAGGCAGTTTGAAATGTTCATCAACTTAGTTACATGTCCTCTGTTCTCTTGGGCAGTATCTCTACTGTAGTGAGTTGAAAGGTTGTTAAAAATACTTATTTTCCCTGGGATAGGGAGAATGAGAGCTTAGAACCACAGAATCAGAGAATATCTGGAGTTCGAAGGGACCCACAAGGATCACCAAGTCCAACTCCTGGGACTGCACAGGACCATCCAAATATCAGACTGTATGTCTGAACTTCTGAGTTATTAATTTTTATTTATTTTTTTCTTCATGTGAACTTGTTTTGTGTGTTAATAATGTAAAGTGATGATGTGAAGTGTGATGATGAAGTTGTGAGCTGGAAATGTGCAATGGTAGCTGTTTGATTCCTGACAGCATAATGCTATATGTAATGATGAGAAAGGTGAAAATAAAAATGACATTTCCTATTTGTCAGATGGTCTGTAGCACTAACAGAAGTCCAACAGTCAGAAAATTTCTAAACTAGAAATTATTGTAGGCCTACTGGCAGTACTTCTTAATATCAAGGATTCTTTTAACTAAATGTGTAAATTAAGATGTGTCTGAGTAACAAATATCAAGTTTAAGGTCATGCTTTGCTATTAGTTTTAAAACAGAAGCCATCTTTGTTTTCCTAGAGACAGCAGTTTGCAACAAGAATGACTCTGGTCTTTGTGGTATTACTCTGTTATGTTATTTTACAGCAATGTGCTTGGTGTGGAGAGCACATGTCATTAATGAATATATATATATTTTTAATCCAGATACTCATTTTATCGTACAAGAAAATCTCGGTTCCTAAATCTTTTCAGATGTATCACTCAGTTTATGTACACAACAGGTTTTTGACTGTTCTGCATCTCTTCCTGAAGTGAAAAGTCAGAGAAAAAAAAAAAAAAAAAAAAAAAAAGAGGAGGTCTTATGTCTAAGTATTTGAAAATTACTCTGGTCTAGATGCTACTAAAACAGAAGTGTAACAGCACATGTTAAAAAAAAATAAATAAAAATCACTAGATGTAGAATACAATGTTCCAGACACACTGGATTGTATTCAAGCTCATATGAACCTGTTGTCTGATTAATTTACCCTCTTGAGAAGTACTAGAAAACAGGTGACGTTTTTTCAGTTTTGTACTTTGCTACTTACTAAAGTCCCCAAACACCTTTCCTTATATTGTTTTTCTGTGTATTCCTCTGGGCTTGTCAGAAGAGATGTGCGAATGAAAATAAACCTGAATTCTGTGTTGCTTATAGGGCTTGGTTCAAAGAGGATTGGCAGCCACAGAAGGATCTCACCAAGGCTTCCATGACTTCTAGTCACGTCATTAATGAAGACCTTTTGAACGTTTTGGTCTTCTACCTTCTACGTGAAGAGAAATAATGATCCTGCCTTTGAAAAATGACTTAAAATTGACAGGGATGTAGATATTAACCACTCTTATACCTCCTTAGAAGCAGTAAGAAATGAAAGAGCATTTACAGAAAGACTGTGTTTTATTATATTTACAACAATGGAACTGGAATATAACCTTTTTATTTAAAAATCAAGCTGCAGATTAAGTTTTGATTGCAGTATTTTGTACTGAAAATAAGAATAATGGAAGCAATTAAGTATTCATAGTCCTGCTCTCACACAAACACCTTCCATGGTGAGCCTGTTTATGCAACTGAGTGTGCCATACAATTGTTTTTATTACCTTCTTATAAAACAGCCTGTATAAAACACTTTCTTTTTGATTGTTTCTTTGTGTATTGTTGAGCGTGTTTGCATTCTAAAGGGCTTTGCCTCATTAAAGCAATTACTGTAAACTTGCTGTAGTTTGTTGCTTTTTTTTTTTTTTCTCTCTTCTCCCTCTGAGCACTAGAAATATCCATAAAGAGCTCTTGCCCAGTCAGGATGTTCTGTATCTACCAAGGCTAGCAGTGGGAAGCTTCATTCTGAGCACAAAAAAAATCGGCGGAGATTTTCTTTAGCTGGAGCATCAAAACAGCGGTGTGCCTGAGGAGGGAACGTCGCCGAGCTCTGCCTGCTCTGACAGCCCCCATCCCCCTCTTTCTGATACAAGCATCAGAAGAGCAGAGATTTCCAAAGACAAGCTCTGCCACGTGAAGGGAGGAAAGAAAAGAAAGGCAGATGGGTCTGTTATGGGGCAAGATTTTGATTGATTCTCTTATGGATTTTGTGGTTTTAGAGGGGGTAGGGCCATATACCACCCCTTCCCATGATAGTTCCCATGCTCTGCCCACATCTCAGATTCACTTAATCAGATGGAAGGAACCTTCAATTTTCTCCCCATACTACATCAGGTACCCCCACTCAGATGGTGAGATATAGCATATGTGTAACACCTGCTCATGGTTTCAGTAATTTGCTTCCTCCTGGTGATGGGGAACGAAGAGAGACCTTCTCTTTAGGGTGACAGCTCGGTTAGCATAGCTACAAGCTGACCCTTCACATGGTGAAAATAAAAGGACAGCTTATGCTGTGGAAAGGCCAAAGTGGTCTCCTATATATAACTTAGAAAAACAAAGATGCACAGGTGGAGGAACCTACTGGAGATCTGCAAGTAAGGGTGAGATGGAACACAAATGGCTGAGAACTTTCTGAAAAAAATGTCCTCTAATCAGAAAATGCTGATTTGCCAGACCTGTAACTTTCAACAGGAAGTTGAACACTGGTTCAGTAAGTTTCTGGTTGAAATAAGAGACCCTTGTTTGCTGTCTCAGGGCAGCCAGAAGTTCCCGGGTGGGATAATCAGATCCCAAACAGCACACTGCATGTAAGGCTGTAGTCCCTTTGAGTTGACCCAGGGAGGTGAGAGTCAGCACCCCACAGCCCAGGTGGGTTTGGCATTGCTAACTGTTTCAAAAGGAGAATTTCTCCGGTTGGAGCAGCTCCAGCTCATGTACATAACAACACAACATTAGGCAAGAGAGTGAAAGAGCCTGGGCTGGTAGTCCAGGAATTAGCTCAGCATGCTGGGAGGAGCAGGTGGAAGTCCCTGTCTCCTCTCAGACTGACGTGCCATTACTTGCACAGAGTGAAACACCTTCAGCTGGGGAGATGAGCAAAGCACCACACCCTCCTCCAACACACCGAGCTGATCCCGGGCTACAGCAGCCTTTTATTCTTGTTCCTACAGAGAAATCATTTTACCCAGTTCTCCAACAGCTCCGGTGAGACTTAATCCCAGGCTGTTTACTGCTCTGAGCAGGAAAAGAAAATATGGCTGGCAGCATGCCTTGTTTGAAAGGCCTTGGTAGCACGCTGAAGTAGAACAGGCACAGGGACCTTCCTGAAGCCATGAGAACTTTCCCCCTTCAAAGGAACCATTTTTTCTACCCAGCTCTAACAAGGAACAAGTAGCTGAAAAAATAAATAAAATAAATAAGGCCAGGGAAGTGTATAGCACTGTATCACTCAATAAAGTGGCCCTATATTTTCAGGAGTACGCTTAAGTAACCGAGTCTCGTGATACCCGTAGAAATGCTAAACAGAGCCTCAGGGAAAAGAGTTAGTCAGGGACGGAGCTTTGCAGTGCACTTGGAGCCAGCCCCAGGTGAGGAAAGCTGTGATTGTTACTGCTGTCAAACAACACGCAGTACCATATCCACAGAGGTTTCTCCCTTCAGACCACAAACTGAGACAGCTGGAGATACAGGGCTTGTTCCTCACTGTCCCAAAGCCCATTCAGCCATCCACTTCTGCATATTCTGCTTACAGGAGGTTTAAAGGCAACTGCTTGTGCCACTGAGTGGTCATGCCTCCTGTGTCTATGGTCACTTTGATGGGGGCAGTGGGAAGTTGGCTGCTCTGGGCTCTGCTTCCATCACTTCACTGGTGATGCTCTAATGTGAGGGGTGCAACTAGAGGGCCATTGCTGCCTGGGAATTCAAGGCTGGTACCAGGATTGCCACATCCAGTTAACCCAAGAACCTGGTGTTACTGGTCTTCCCTACCCCCCTTCTCTGCTCAACATGAAGGTGCTGTGAAGAAGCAGCACACGTGGGACAGGGCCACAGAATAAACCTGATGGGCTTCATTAGGAAGCCTGAGGAGAACCTTCAGTGCACAGATGTAGGAAAACAACTTAATCCTGCTTTCCCATTTCACACAAACTCCCATCTAACTGGATTTTTACCATGTTATATGCTCCTCTAGCACTGCAAACAGTGGGCCAACTCTGCCTGCAAGCCAGCCCTATTCCAGTGATGACTAGAAAGGGTTACTCCAGCAATCCATAATCTCTCTTCTTTCCTGGTGTGTTGCTGCTCATGCTGTTGGCTCTAATCCCTGGGAGGTGCTGAACACCTACCTTTCAGCATCTGACTCCAAATCGCTATTCTTTAAATACATACAGACCATAAAACCACCAATAATTGTTTTCTTTATGATCGTATAACTTAGAGAAAATAATTCCCTCCAAATGCCCCCGTTAGCTCTGAGTTTGCCTTGACGTTGTTTTCATTGCAGTTGTGTTACTTTGATGCAGGATTGTTTGAGGCATCTGCATTGTTATTATGCTATGATTTAAATTTCAGTAGCTGCAAGTCTGCCCGTGAGCTCTAAAAGCGCTCATGTCAGCATCGCCTCTGCTTATCTCTGCATCGTCACACTATATCTAGCGCTAAAGAAGTGGTTTATATTTATTTGTTGGGTGTCTCAATAATTTTGGAAGCTGCCAGTGACTTTCCTAATTCAATAATGCTGCTACTACAGTATTAATCATTCATCATATCCCGAAAGCAAAAGTGTAGTGATTTAAGAACAAAAGGATTTAAAGAAAAATAAACACATGACCCACTGTGGCTGCTCTGGGGAAAGGAGCAGTATATGCATGGCAAAGGCAGTAATGAATAGCATCTGCTTTATCTGTGGAAGAGCAAACAGTTGTAGACATTGATCATTTCTCAAAAAGAGTGGTGTTGACCAAAAACATGGAGGAAAGCCATCCAGAAGCTATTTTGTGCAAATGAAGTGCAGATTTGTGTATATGAGTCGATACCCCATTTGCTGTTTCCTTTCATTAAAACCACAACATTAGCACTGGAAAATGATTATAATGGTTACAGTCAAAGCCACTGTAATGCTCAATTCACAGAGAGCTCAGTGAGGGCAGGGAAGGGAAAAAAAAGAAATCCTTCAGATCTTAAAAAAGTGGGCTTTCGTGCACTGGAGCTGTAGCGGAGCAGGCTCAGGTATTGTCTCTTGTCATTGTCTCACTAGGCTGCAAGTAAGTCACTGATTGCGTCCTCAGGGCCATGCAACAGCACGGTGCCATTTCCCAAAGCACCCTGTCACCACCTCTGCTTCCCGGCTGTACTGAGGCCAAACCCTGGTTCTCGCAAGAGCAGCTCCAGCAGGCCAGAGGAGTTCATGGTGTCCCTCGGCTAGCTCTATCCCAAGAAACATTTCAGCCCCCTGGCTCCCTGAGGCAGAGCTCTGCGACCCCCTGGCACCCCAAACATCTGTACACTCAGCGCTCAGTGCTTCCCCCCAGCTTTGTCCCATGTGCAGGCAGAGGGGTGTCCAGGAGCTGTGCCAACTAATAACAGGGGAATGGCTTTGCCTGTGTGAATGGGTTTCTCTTCAGGCATAACTGACTGAAATTCCTCCTTGTTATTCAGTGCTGGTGTGCAATGCTTGCAGGAGGAGGGTTGCAGGTCTGTGTCCTGTGACAATGATGTTCAGCCTTGGGCAGGTGACTGAGAAGCTCTTCTTTTTTCCCTATTTACTGTTACCTTGTCACTCACTTTCCCTGTTATTGGGTGACTCCTCCTAAGATTACCCATGCTTTCAGTGCTGGACCTGAGCTTCTCTCCCAACATGGCCAGCAGCCAAACTTCCTCTGCTCTCAGTGGCAAGGGACAAGAGTGTCCTGTGCTCCCCTGTGCCTACAGCTGTCCAGAGAAGTCCTCTTCAAATTGCCTTTCCAAACTACCCCTTTTCCCTGGAGGTGCCCAGAACCAGATCCCACTTGACTCTCACCATCAGGCAAACCTTCCCAAGCCAACAAAATCCTTCTTTCCCCAAGCAGCAGCTCCTATTCAGTATCCCCTTGCTAATGAGGGACCTTTCAGAAACACAGCCCATAATTGCGCTTCGAAAGCAGGGATGCAAAATGTCCATTGACCAATTTGCTGCCCAGGTTGCCTACCCCTTCCCTCAGAAGACAGCTCTAAAGGGAAAAGGGAAAGAGAGATCCTTGGCATCGCTTTCAAATGAAAGTTGAGTTCAGCTAATGGCTGGTCCCGAGAGCTGACTCCTCTCTTGCCTCGTGTGCCGGCTCTCCTATAAAGTTGCAGCCCCACACTTGAGCATAGCTGGGGTTTGGCACACTAATGCTCTACCTCTGCATTGCTGGGAGAGGCCACTGAAAATATACAATCCCCAGACGGGAGCGATTTAGTGAAATTAAAAACAGACAGGGGGCACTGGAACAAGGAGGTGTCAAATGTTCCCCCTGCCCCACGAAGAGTTTGATGTGGCTGCTATGTATACCTGTCTGTCTCCTCTTCACTGCTGTCTAATTTTGAAAGTTAAAATGCACAGAATGAGAGGAATTAGAGCAAAGACACACACACAATCACAGACACGCACATGCGCTTTTAATTGTGTGTTATTACCAGTTAATTTCGGCTTGTCCAAAGGCAGGAAGAAAACAGCCTACAGTGGGACCTGGGCCTCCAGAGGTATTGTAAAACATAACATCCAAAGGCCTTCCTTGACTCCATTGCTTCCTCTAGCCTGCAAAGAATGTATTAATTCACATTGTTTGATTTTTCCAGATGCCGTTGCTTTCCCACTGTAGTCCTATTTTTTTTTTTTTGGTTAGAAAATATCCTCTAATGCACAAGTGAATGATAATGGTGCTGCCTTTTAGCATAGAACTAGCAAGAGAAAAATTAGGAAGTCAAGATGGCTTTTTAAAGGCCAGAGTAGCTGAATATCTCAATAGGAAGAGTGAATATTTTTATTTGAATATATCAGAAGCTTGAAGGCTTCAAGAGAATCACAACATTGCTTGGGCTCATGGGAATTGAAGGGTGAGCTATGAAAGATTTTTATTACATAAGGTTTTGGAAAGTTATCTGTTCTCCACCTCCTCTTTTCTAGTAGTAGTAATGATAACAGAATGTGAAACAAAGGTGTCACTGAAGCAAATGGTAGAAGAAAAGCAAACACATTACCATACAGTACAAACCTATTAGTGCCAAGTGATAGAATAAAATTTACATTTCCTTATTAATGATGGGAGTAGAAAAAATTGTAGACTTAGACTTCCAGTATTTAGAAATGCAGGATGATTTGAGATTTATGGACCAGTGGGACTCTTACTTGCTCCCATTAGATTCATCAAATGGCACCTAAAAATAAAATGGTAAAAGATCAGGAATATGTGTGCAGGTAAGGCTCGACGCAGATTTTGCAGAGATGAATTGTACCTCCCTAATATCTCTGAATTTTTACCCATGCCCATGGGTGGTGGACAGAGGCAAGCCAGCCCACCATGCTCCTGGACTTCCAGTAAGCCTCTAACAACACACACAAAGTTATGGAAAACAACAAACCACCACGCAAGTTAAGCTGAATCTTTCTATCAATCAAATCTGGCTTGAACACAGGAAGCAAAGCAGTCTTTATACCTAGTGAATAAACAATTACTCACATAGGGATTAAATGGCTAGCTTTTGACAAAGTCAAAGGTTTAGTAGCATTGAGATGCTCCATTTACTAGGATCAGTGTCATTTACTATACTACTACTACGATGTTACTGTTACTACCATGCCTGCTGTACAAGTGGGCAGTATGATGAAAAATGAACAGTGGACATAGCATTGTTTTTTCAGCCTGTGAAAAGAGCATTTTGAGAATATTCACATGGTTACAAGCAGACTAATGAGTAATGAAATGACAACGGGAATTCAGTGTTGATAAAATATTTCTATATAAATCTTGAAAACAAAACAAAACAAAGAACATCTTTTTCCAGAGACCTACATTTAGATACAGATTTAGAGGGGAGCCCTAGGAATCCTAGCTGGCAGTTCATTGAGGATGCTCTACTAACATGAAGCAGTAGATTGAACCCCTGGACAAAATAACGGGGTGCATTAAGAATGGGATAGCAGAATGCTGTTATGTAAAGCACTGCTAGAGCTTCCTCTGGCACTGCGTGGATGGGACTGGTTGTTCCGTCTGCAGAAGCAGAAGGGTTTGGAAACGAGCTCAGAAATTACTCTGACTCACTAGTGGAGAAATTGGAAAGCTGGGGCAGTTTCTCTTTGAAATGGATAGAAGGAGAAAGGGATATGATAAATGAAGAGAAAATAGTCACTGTACACCTCTCACACACAGCAGAGAGTGGGCACGATGGCAATGAAAGGCAGGTAATGCCAGAGCACAAGAAGGCAAGCCTCCTGCCCCCTGGGCCCTCTGCCTCTGGACCTTTGGCTTTGCCAAATGGGTACTGCTCCAGCCATGAATTCAACACCATCCAAAGGTGCACGGAGCTTTCTTTTGGACAATAAGGCTCTCTGCAATTACAGTAATTAAGGCTGAGGAAAACAACAACAGAGAAAGGTAAGGAAACTCATACTTCAAGCTGGTCACTCACTATTTTAGAGATTATTCTGACGTCTTTGTTAGGCCGTGGACCAGGCAGGTAATATGTCTGGTTATTGTGATCTCTATCAGGTACAGAACAGTGAACAGATGGATCTGGGGGATGTTCCAGAAAAATAATTCCCACATTATTATCCTGCCTAAGCTGTAAACTTACACTTTTGTAATGCCATCTGATAGCAATTGAGTGTCAGTTTTAACAGCAATGGCTTTCCTCTGGTATTTTGTAATGCGTTTTTATTAAGACATAAATAACTAGGATTTTCCAGATTGAAGGCGGAGTATTATTTCTATCTGGAGAGCTGCTGATAAATATATATTTTTAAAATTGCTAACCTCATTTTAAAATCAGATCGATTCATTAAATGATGGAAAATGGCTCAAGAAAGACATGCCCCGCTTTAAGCCCTCTGCTTCTGTTCTGTAACTTTTTACAACACACCAGATCCGGGATCCAGACAGATAGGACGCTTGGTATATTTTATTTTCTTCAAATACTCTGTATTTAAAATACTACTCCAGTGGTTTCTGACAACTGCTTAGGGCAATTTTGCTTAGCCTAGCGGAATGTCCTGGAAACTACTGGCAATGATTTAGCTCCCAAAATTGGAACACATTTAGCAGAGACAGAAAGCCTATGAACAAATAATGGACAAATGCCAGAGTAAATAAATGTGGTTCATGAGCTGTGGTCAGAAATGTCTCTCTTTCAGTATGCAGTGCAAATCTTTTGCCAACATTTACCATAAAGTTATTACACAAAGCAGTTTTTCCTCTCAGTAAGACAAACTCAATGAAAGACTGCTTCTAGTCTAGCAGCCTACCATTAAGGCTGCGATAGCCTGTCATGCCAGAAGAAAACCTGTGTGCAGCGGTCTCATTTCAAGCTGCGCTGTTCATTTTGTTAGTCAGGCTTCTGTGCAAAACAGAGAGGGAGTGAGGCAGAGGCTCCTCACGGTTCAGCACTCCTTCAGGAGACCACGACAGGCCCCGGAGTGAATCCCGGCCCTCTCATCTCCCAAACCCAACTCTTGGCCTGGCTGCCCAAGTCCTTCTCTAGCACTCCGTGGGGCTGTCCACACAGAGGGAGGTGTCCCCGGCATCCCCACCGTCTTGCAGCACCACTTTCCTCCTCATGCACCCTGTCTGTGGCCTTGAGATGGGAAAGGGCAGGGGTAAATTGGCATCACGCTGGTGTTGCTATTGTTTTCAGAAGCCAGCTCCTTCACCATGTTTTTCAGGATGACTTCAAGCTTTGTATTGTGCAGTCCCTATATAGTCTGCTGGTGTTTTGTTCTGCTCTCGGGTCACGGGTCTCAGTGGATGGGACTTCTGCTCTGCTCTCCCAAAGACACAGCCATCCTTGGAGGAGGTGACCGATGGCATCTTCACAGTTCTGCAAAGAAACTGAATTTGCCAAGCTTCTCTGTAACATTAGGAATCCCAACTCAAAAGCTACACGGCCAGAGGTGGCTGTAATTGGCCATTTCCCCACCAAAAATGCCCTTCCAGCTACCAACTTCCCACTGAAATAATAGAAGGAAAAGACGGGTGGAGGCAGGGCTCAGTCTGGGGCTGAACCAACACCAGGTTAAAATAGACGAGGAACCAAAATTACATTGTTCTGCTCTGTGTAGTTTTCCTTGTACTAATATGTGGAAAAGCAGAAACAGAGCCTAAATTCATCTCTGCAGGCTGCCTGTCGGTGTCAAGCGTGTGTGTCAGCCTGGGCACACTGCCATGCAGAGCAATAATGAGCCCCATCTCTTGGCACGTGAGTGAGAGGGCATCTGGTTGAAGAAGTGTAATCCTAATTATTGATTAAGTAATCAGTGTTATCACCCTATCTTTCCTACCACACATGCAGATATACGGCCATACATTGACCCCTAACAGCTAGAGAAGCACAGGAGTGAAAGCAGAAGAGGAATCCTACTAGAAAGAATTAATGGGAATCTTGTCATTTACAACTTTATGAAATTATTAATAGATGTTGTTCTAGCAGTTTTCTGGATTTTCACTGCTGACAGAATCCAGGCAAACAAAGCTAAATGATTTCAGTGACACCAGCCACAAGCTGAATTGCAGCTACAGAGTTAGAAACCATGCTACTTTTTAAATTCAGAGCATTTCTGTATATGAAAATCTCCAAGCCCACTCAAGCTGTCTCTAACTAGAACTGAACGAATTTGCTTTACTCTAACCCTATTCCTCTAATGAACATACATCATTCTGTGCTGTGCCCGGCAGATGTAATAATAGCAATGTCTGGCGAGCTTCTGCAAGGAGCCCTGCAATAAAAGCACCTTCCCCTCCCGCCAAGTTAAAAGAGAACAGGCTGACATGTATTGGAAATGCACGGGCAGTATAATGATAGCAAATTGCTTTGAAAAGAAAAAGGTTGCGCGGCGCACATGTCATTTCAATCCACAGCTATGAGGCAGTGCTTCAGCTCCATCCTTTGTGCTTCCCTCCAGACCTACCCCCTCCCTCACCCTGCCTTTGGGGAGAGCTGTCCCTGTGCTGTAGATCAAAAGCAGCATCCTCACTACAAAGGAGAAGGGAGCCTGCAAATTCCTGCCACCCCCCAAACTGAAGAAGAGGCAGCCTGGTCTCCCCTTTCATTATTATTTTAAGAGGACATTGGAAAAAATCATTCCTTTTGGTGCCTCCCGATGAATTCCTCTGACTGGGACGTTCCTGCTAGTGCCTGTTTTCCTGCTAAGCCCCATCCAGGCTGTGCCATGAGGCTTTTGTCACAACAATGGTTCTTCTGAGATGGTGACAGAACATCTTCTAACACCCAGAAAAATGGGGCTTAGCCATTATTGCTAGAATATATTTAAGCCCTTTGGGAGATTGCTATTGAAAAGGCCACGGATGCTGATTATCATTTTTTCTTTTTTTCTTTTTTTTTAATTCTGATGTCTAACAAATATAAGGATCATCCACAGCGGTAAGGATGAGCGTAGCTTTCAGGATGCCAAGTGGGCGACCGCCGTGGTCCTGAGCTGCCGGGCACGGAGACGGAGATCATGTTATCCCCTTATTTATCCCTCTGTACTCTTTCCTCATCCACCCTCTACTTCCTTGACCCCTGGGCTGTGTTTGTGCAATTCTGAATGCATTTTACAAAGCACTGTTTTTATTTTCGCTCAAAACTGTTAGGCTTTTTCAGCTGCGTGAAAAAAAAAAACAATTGCGAAATGGTGTAAATCACACTCATCCACCTTTCTGATGTGTAATGCGGTCAGAGTATCTGGACATTGTCAGGGCATTGTAGCACATATCCCAGAGTGACTTTGTTATAAGAAAGGAGTTTAATTTTTTCCTCTTTTGTAACCTTGTGAAATTTCCACATTAAAAAGCAATCACATCTTTCAAACCAGCAATGATTGTGTTTGGCATAATGGCTGTAAACCCCCAGTGTGCAGGGCTGAGCTTGTTTTCACTAAAACGAAATCAGCTTTCAAAATAAATGATCTGCAACAACATTATATTCCCCAAATCTTATAATCCTATTAACAGGGTTGATTTCTTTTTTTTTTTTTTCCTTTTTTTTTTTTTTTCCTTGCCACCAGACTGACAAGATTGGCCCCATTTCAAGGGATAGAAACAGAAAGTCGGTTGAGGATGCAGCCAAGACATGCACTGAGAGCCTAGGACCAGCCCTGCCAGGGCCTGTGGTTAGAAGCTCTTAACGACTATTGTAAGCCCTTAAATATAATCATCTGTATTTCACCTCCACCTAATGTACTTCATGTGTAGCATGTTTATCTGTTCGCACAGCCTTCCGAGAGACTCAACAAACAGCCCTGCTGGACGGAGCGGGTTGCCATGACTCTCCCGATGAATGCGACTTCTATCAAAATGACATCGCGGTGCCAGTGCGGTGGAGGAAAATGTGTCCAAATTAGCCCGGACACAAATCTCTTTGCCAGAAGTGGAAATTACGTGGTAATATCAAAAGGCGACCTTACTTATATGTAATTCCAGGTTTTTCTGCAAGTGTTTTTTTTGGAAGGAAGCCAGGAGGGCTGAATCTTGCGCTGCTCTCGCCGGTCCTGCCCGCTGTGCCTTTGCCGCCGAGGGACGGGGCCCTCTTCTCCCACAGGCATGGCACACCTTGAAGCACTTTTCTATCTTATGCTGTGGCCAAAAAGCGCAGTAACAGGCCCATGAAGGAGAAATACGTTTAATGATGTCAGAGCCCCCTGCTCGGAGGCTCCCGGGGTGAACAGAGAGAGGCTATTGCTGCGTGCCCTGCTGCTGCTGCTGCTGCCTGGTTTGTTCACCAAATGGCTTTGTGACAGCTTTAAGTGAGATATAAAAGTATAAGATAAAATATATATATATATATATCCAGGTAAAGAAATAAGATTATAAAGGTTTTTTTTTTTAAAAAAAGGATTGTAAACAAAAAGGTACAGTCCCCTCTATGAAAACACACCTGCTTCTCTTCTCCTTGCATCCTGCTGCCACAGGCAACTGAAGCACTTGTGATGACTGCACGATGAACAAGTTACTGACCTCAGGCCAAGCCTGCTCCCACTGCCACCCGGGGGAGGTGTGCTTTTGGCAGTGCTGGGAGCCCCTCAACTGGTATCGCAGTCCCGGTTATTTAAATACCAGTGCTGAGAGCCCTGGCATACAGATCTGAGCTTAAAAATCACAAAATCTAGGAAATGGGGACTTTATTTTGTCTGATTTCTGATTTTTGAGCCTCTAGAAGATTATACAGCTGGGCTTTTTTTTTCTATAACCAAGAAGGTTTGAGTCATCAGAAAATAAACAAAGGAAAGCCGATATTTTGCCAGCCTGTTTCTGCCAGGAGCTGTGATTGCAGCAGGGCAAACTATCCCATGTTTGTGAGAAAACCTCCAGGGCTGCAGCATAAGCGGGCCTGAAGACTGATCATTTTCACATCCAGCTGCAATTCTGCAAATAAATGACCTTCTGGGGAATTGTGTGCAACTTCCTGCCCCCCTGGCCGTGAATGGGATCCTGTATGTAAAACTGCTGCTTGGGCAGGTAATTTCAGGATCAGACTCAAAAATTCTTATAGTCTCTTCCACTATTACGATTTTAATAACTGCAGCTAAGGGTAGGAATTTTCCATGCGAATTGCTGTTGGGATGTTATTATTAGCCTTCCGATAATAAATAAACACACTGTGGAGAATGGGTCCAAGCTGCATGGATTTGCTGTATTCATTAAATGCCTGTATTGCTCCTCAGGTGTGAGCCCAGATACTAAAATTAATCATATGAATAAGGCAAGAATTTGCCTACAGTTTCTCCAATGCACTCTGCTTAGACACGGGCTCTTTTCTGACCGAATATTTTATTGCAGTGTCCACACTCACAGGCATCTCAACTCGTCTTCTCTGGACTTGTCTGCATTCTCCTTGAAGACCTCCCGGTGAGATCACAGTGAGGATTTGTTTGGAAATTACATCTAGATAGTGCCTGTTACATAGTTCATTTTTTTATTATTATTTAAAAAAAGAAAAAAAAATGATTCAAAAGGCTGCCTGGTTTCAAGTATTGGAAGTTACTAAGTCCAGTCATATCAGTTGGAACACCTAATGGTGTGTACAAAACAGAGCAGATCCCTCACAGGGCTTCTGCCCTTGTTTCAACAAAATGATGAGTGCTTCAGATCACTTAATATCTGGATCGGCTAGACACGGCCTCGTTCCTCTTCCTGCCAGAGCAAACCCCTCTGAGCATTTTGATGCTGGTGGGGGCAGAGCGAGTGCAGACGGCTGCGTGCAGAATTAGGCATTTGGATAAATATCTTGCTGAACTGGAATCTTTCTGTGAAAGGCTGGATGTGAGCACTAAAGTGTGGTGCTGACAGTGGGGCTGTATAATCTTTTTCTTCTCAGAGCTCCCCATCCAAGAGCAATGCTGTAATAACAAACTAATGCAGGCAGGCAGCAATCTGGGGAGAAATCTAGGTGGGATTTTCAGAGGAGCAAAGGAGATTGAGATGCACAACAACTCTCACTTTTTATTTGGGTTTTGGTGAGTTCAGATCCTGAAACAGGTACGATAATGTCAGTTTATATGCTAGTTCCTAACTATCGAGATATTACCATAAACAATGGTAGAAAAAATGCACGGGAATAATTATGAAAAATATACTGACATTTTCCTTTTAAGAAATTTCAGCTTTTTTTCCTGAAGAAACAGTTTTCTAAGGCAATTTACTCAGACAATAATAGAAGTGTATTTATGTAGCTGAAAAGATTAGTAACTCTCTTGAGAGAAAACAACAGATTCCTTCCAGCCGTCAGGAAAGCACTGCAGGCTGCAGCTGCAGAAGGGAGGAATCAGCTCCCGCGCCAGGCAGGACCTCCTTACACCCCAGCGCTGCCTTCCACTGGCAGACCCCGGCGGCCGTGCGTATAGGCGAGGAGCCCGACGGCTGGTGTTTGCACTGCAGAAGTGTTCAGTCAGCACGGCATAAACTTCTGAAGTGCTCTCCAAACAGGCGGAGGGC
Source organism: Aythya fuligula (assembly GCF_009819795.1). Lineage (NCBI taxonomy): Eukaryota > Metazoa > Chordata > Aves > Anseriformes > Anatidae > Aythya > Aythya fuligula. Next base: position 26,710,974 of record NC_045560.1, on the reverse strand, counting down.
TCGCTGAAGTTTCCTCTCCGGTTGTTCCGAAGCCCCAGCCAAAAATCTCAGTGGGATTTCCCGGAGGAATTGCAGACCGAGTGCCTCCGTGCTGCGGCAGAATGGGGCTGGAGGTCTGTGCATTTGCTGCCTCTTTGGAGGGCTCCTGGGACGGATCCTGCTCGCCATGGGCTGGCTGAGGCTGTCACCAGCCCCACTTTGCACGTTCACTGTCATCCTGTGTCCCTTGCCCCAGTGTTTTCTCTTTTGTCGTCCCTCTCACTGCGTTATTACCATCTTTCACCGCTTCACAGAGACTCTGCAAAGGTTATTTTCCTTAAAGTTCAGTGCCCAGAGTCACTTAATTACATGTAATCTCAGCCTTTGTTCCAAATGAAAATTCTCGGCCCTAGTGATTGCAGTGCAAAGGTTGTACATTTGAGCACTGGGGCTTGTGGAAGGCAAATAAAAATACCTAGCGCATATATATTTAATTTCATGGTTTAGGGGTGGGAGACTCGTGTTTCGGTATCACAAGGTTGGCAATAGTGTGTTTGGTTTCAAACCAAGCTAAGAAGGCTTTTATAACATAGTTCCAGCAAGACTGACTTTTCTTCTCTTGGCCCTTGTTTATTTCTGGAGCATGATGTGCTTGTGGCTTGGCAAATAAGTCTCTCTGGACCATTGTAATACTTTATTGGTGCACACACAACTATTGGGACAACAGCTGTAAACCAGAAGTGAATTCTCATTTTCTTTTTGTTTCATACTCTGGCATGGTAGACATTATAACCTTGGTATTTTCTGAAAAGGCAACAAAATGGTTTTAAAAGTCTTACATTTTCTGGTATGAAAAATATGGGCAGAGAAAACAAACACCTCCAATCAGCAGCTTTTTCAGCCTAATGGCCCATTCTGGGGTGGATGCCTTATACCTCTCTGCGCCTGCAAAGCCACATATTTCTTTCTGAGTCTTACTCTAAATGTAGGGGTTATACTAGGCCAAATATGGTTGTCCTCAGCTAGATTTTATCTGCATTTTGTGGTAGGAGAGCAGGCTTCCAAGAACTCTGTCTGCCTGGAGAGCTCACTACCTTTCTGCAGCTTTCTTAGCTTACTGGCTCACATTTCTCTTTTCTCCCTCTGTTTGAAATGCATGAAAATGCTTTTAGATGATAACAAAAATCAGTTTTTCAATACAAATACAGGTAAAATAACAAAAGGCGTGCCCCATATGGGCTCCACAGTCACGAATGACAACTGGAGTGCTTCAGAGATTTTTCCATGACACATTTCCACTCCACAACCTTAACAACAGAATTACCCATAACTCTTCCCTGTTTGTTGTTGTTTCTTCTTTTTATTTACTTATTTTTTCTTTCTTTCTTTTTTATTTCTGGTGGATGGCAAGTTGTTGGTACAGAGCAGCCTGATGCCTGCAGTTGTCCATGGCACAGCTGTGAAGTGGGTTGGGCCCTAGGGCATGAATACAAGTTCTTTCTTACACTTTTGTCCCACCCCATGAGCTGTTGCACTTCGGAGAAGCCCTTAAGTATCCAGGCACTGTAGGATGGGATTGTGATCCAAAGGCCATTGCCATGCTTTAGCCAAGTTATGTACTATTGTAATTTGCCATTGATTCTTGAGTTCCAGCCAGCAGTGACCAAACTTCATCAGCTACAGGCATGTGAACATGGAAAGAGAACCAACACCCACAAATGTGTCAATGCTCAAGGGTCAATATTGTCAAAAAGAGTAGGCATTTGTGGATGAAAAGGTGAGTACCAACATGACATATCCAGCTGAAGAGAGGACAGATTAGCCGTGGATGATGGGAATCCCTTAACAGTGCTTTTGCTCATGTTATCTGCTACCAACCAACCTCGATCCTTTTCATCAGGGTTGATGTTATGGTTTTTCTCCTTCTCCTGGTTGGCTGTGTCTTGCCCCACCACATTTCTCTGACTCTTTCCTCAGGGTGTGGAGTACTGCAGAGACAAAGCTCTGGTGGGGAAGTGACAGTGAAGGAAGGAGCAGAGGGTATCCACGTGGGTGACACTGGCCTCTACAGAAGATATGATTTATTGAGACACCTTCCTTTTCCACCAGAGTGGTAGGAGGAAGGCAGACCCCAGCAAGGCTGGAAAACATTTTGAGAAATCTTGGTAAGTGTTTTTTTGGCCTCAGTGTGGGCTTTTTCCACTTAAAGGTACAATTTAACACTTAAACTATGAATTGCTTGCTTCAGGAATTTCTGCCTTATGCCTTAAACATTGATGACACTTAATAAATAAAGTGCTGCCTCTCTTCTGCCCTGCTCCCCACTTTTTTATTTTCTCGTTGATCTCTCTCTCTCAGTATAGCTGCAGAATTCATATACTTTCACTCCAGGCAACCTGGGATCACCTCTCAGTCTCTCAATCTTCCCCCATGATAATGTCTCCCTCTGAGTTCTTGATTTTTGGTGCAAAATCCCGCAGTGTGTGGAAAGTGACAATATGAAAGCGGGATGACTGGAAGGATGGTAAAACTGGAAGGCATGGGATCAGCTATGTTGACTTTTGTTCAGTGTGAATTTATTAAAGGCCTTCATATTTAAGAGGTAGAGGAAGCTGGGCAGAATGTACCACCTCCTGCACAGATAATCTGAGACTCCCAGAACATCATTTGTTAAAGCTAGTTTAAACTCTTCATGGAGTATGCTTAATTTGGAGTATGCTCATTAATTTTAGATGGAACTTCTTTTCATTGAACATTTATTTGGTTGGTATTTGACTAAATTACTTGGTATTGTTTGTATTAAGACTAAAATTATTGATATTAAGACTAAAATACCTTAATGGAGATCAGGCTCCCTTGTACCTGGCACTGAATGTATAGGGAGCTCTCTGACTCCAGTGCTTCACCTCTCAGTACACAAGAGAGCACAATTTGGGAAAGGAAACAGAGGGATAAAACGATGCAGGAATTTGTCGTAGGACAAATGGCAGGACAGTAGCAGTGATTCGATGAGAAGCAATGTCTCCTAGCACCTAAGTCAATGCCCTTTCCACTGGGCCACAGTAATAACAGCAATGAGTCCTGCTAGTAAGGAGGTAATTTTGGTATTCATAGCAAGATTAACCAAAAAACTGTGTCCAGTAGAGACTACTCAGAATTCATATATACAAAGGGCACATTTGTCACAAATTCACTGAATCCTTTTAACCTTTTTCCATTTATGTCTGATTATTAACACTGTGAAATAGGCAGGACTAGGGTTTAACAAGCTAGAAGAGTTAGATTATGGATTTTACTGTGCTCCTTCAATTTCATTAAATGGCATGCAAAGTAATTATCAGTCATTGAGTTTCCCCTCCTCAGAGACAAAGCAAAGGGGCTCAATTATTGCTGCAAAACCAATGAGGAAAATGAAAAGAGAGAGATGTTAAAAAAAAAGAAATAGTAGTAAAGCCACAGTGCAAGTTGGTTGTTCCAGAATGAGCGTGGACCTCATAGCCCTGCAAAGAGATTAGCAGTGATGCTGTATGGATGTGCACAGCTTCTGGATAGAAGACTTTTGGAATGAGCCATACCTAATGTCCAGAGGTCAGAGTGAGCGGAATTTAAGTGTTGGATGTGATGCAGGGAAAACAATGATTTTCTTAGCTTCCTCCTCTTGCAGGTTGGGCAGAGAGGGACAGCAGACTGCCAGTGGCCTGGCTCACAGAGGAGCTGGGGTTCATTTCCAGCTTGAGGCAAGTCCCTTTGTGTCTCAGTGTATATCTCTGTGGCAGCTACATCCTTTCTGAGTACCTTGAAGGCTCTATGTGGGAAAGGTGTGTGTATGGTCTCCTATTTGTATGATCTGGTTTTGTCCAGGGAAAACTCTGAGCAGAACTTTGTTTCCAAGCAGCTACCATCTAACTAAATTGCTTTTCTGCTAATGGTGCTGGCTGCATTCTTGATCAAAAGATGCATTTTAAAATAAAGCTCGTGTTATTTTTCTTGGGCACAAATAAAGCTTTAGACCATTTCCAGATGACCACTGTATAAACAATACTGTAAGGAAAACAGCGAGTTTTGAATGTGAAGTTTCAAAGAGCTTCTTCACAAAGGAGAGCCATCACAGTTTGCCTGCGAGGAAATTGGAGGGGCAGGGCACGGCCACCTACCCCTGAATGCAGCTCCATTTTATATGTCTTTTTCCTTTTCTTCTGGCAGGCCATTAGTCATGATGACAAAAGTATTTACCAGATAACTTGAAACAGGCAGCTTTCACAGCAACGGGGAGGAATTCGACAAGAATTCCAAATCAGGCATCTTTCATCTGAATTCCTCCACTTGCTCAAAGTGCCTGAGCAGAGCTGCCTGCACTACAAGGACAAAGCATCATTGGCAAAGCTCCTTGGTCAGCAGAGAGTCACCTAGATGACCCTCTAGCTCTTTCCTGACACATCTAGCCGTGCTGAAGTGCACACCCGAGCAGGATGTAGCTGTGCTAAGATGCAAAGAGAGAACAGTAGGGGATGCCTTCACTCTTGGGTGGAGCCACATGGAGATGCTGGATGAAGATGCATCCAAATTATGTCCCTCTCTCCAGCAGGATCTGAGCCTCTTGTGGGTTCTCCGTGGCAAGCCAAAGCAGTTCTGCAGAACTTCAGAGTTTAAATGCCTCCCATGACAAGGAGGTAGAGAGAAGGTTGCTATGGCCAACTGAGAAGTGAAACCAAACATGTAGTAAACTGGAAGCAAAAAACAAAACAACACCTTCTTTCATATCCTGTGACCCTTGTGGATGTCTGCTCTGAGACCATTTGTTCAGGTGCCTGTATGAATTAGCTTGTAGACACCTGAGTGTGAAACTCTGGTTACAGGACCTGAGTTCACCATTACAGGTGTTTTGTACCACTTGAAGCACAGACTCACACTGTTTGTGTAGCCAGAATTAAAGCCTCTTTCCTAAAAATGTGTCCTGTTGAAGTCATACGCTGCCCTTCTTAATATCAGAACATGAGGTATCTTCTATGTGGCATTGCCTGAAACAACTCTAACAGTGATCGCACTACATCTGATATATTTACCATGGAGAAAAAAGTGGCCCATGATAAGATGGGATACAGTTAAAGGCTCAGCTGGTAGGTTTTCAGATCTCATTGTGTAAATACAAATGGCCCTGAAATAAATGCTTGAAATTGTGAAAGTTGTGAAGCTTAGTGAGGGCAGCTTCGGGATCCAAACCTAGAACTGGCCACTCCTGTGGCTTGTCCTGCCCTCTTCCTGCCCACAACCAAGAAATCAAGAGGAAAAGGCAGATTTCCAGCTCCAAAGGCTGGAACTACCCTTGACAGAAAGAACAATCTTGATGCTGTCAGAGCACACTGGAGGTCCAAAGACTTTGGCTCCTTTCCTAACATTTGGACTTTGCTAAGTTGCTCTCTCCCCCAGTATTTTTCTTAATACACTGAAAATGAGCCACAAAAAATCTAACATTCCCCAGTGTTTGCATAAAAAAAAGAGATGTACTCGTAAAATGCAGATGACGGGTGGCTTTCCTGTAGTCACAAGTCAGTGTAGTCGAATCACAAACATGTGCTGTTTGCTAAAAACAAACACATAAAATCAGATTGGTTCTGGCTCAAGACTAGTTTAATTAGTGATTTAAAATATGACACCTTGTTCATCAGCTCTCAGTTGTCATCTGAAATAGAATTAAAGTTAATTTGAATGCCAAAAGATCTCTCAATTTCTGAGTTGATTTTTCTCCTACATTCAGAGTCTCCTGTAATTAAGATTCTCTGTTATTATATCCTTTACTTATCCCCATCTTTTGTGACTTTTGTGACTTTTGTGACATTTTGTGATGAACATTCTCTTTTTTTTTTTTTTTTTTAATCTACCAGGTCAGCAGTGGCAGTAGGGTCTTCCCTTCATAATTGCTTTGTTTATGTCAACAGTATTTGGGATCCCTATGAGCTTGCATCCCATCACTGTTCAGGTCCACAGCATTTAAACTTCTAACATCAGGCAAGGATGGAGCCATTATACCCGGTAATGCTAAGGCACAAATAAGATTAAGGTAATAAATATCAAATATCAAAGCAGCTTCAACACAGCATATATCAGAGTTGTGGAAAGAAAGATTTTTTCTGATTCATCAGCAGATCCAAATAATAAAAAAGCTTCCTGACCACTTAAATGAAATATTTTGTTTGATCCCCAAATGAACTGTTTTATTTTGAAATTGAGATTTTAAAAAATGTTTTCAATTTTGTTTCAAAGAAAGTTGAAAGGCATCTCAAAACAAAAAGTCGTTTTGCAAAGAAACACTGAATACTTAATTTTGAAAATGTTACCACAAAAGATTTTGATTTTCAGGGAAATTTCTCGTCAGTTTTGTGTGTGAAAAAAATAAAATAAAAAAATGGTGAAATGGGACATTCCTGGAAAGCTTCAGTGTTGACAGATCTGTGTTTTTGATCCATCAGAGTCCGCATGGAAAAGTATTGCCCACTCTATTTAGTCCATAGTTTCTTAAACCAGATGCCATTCCTTCACTTTCCCAATAGTATTTACATTTTTAAGGTGAATGCAGTGCTTTCCTTAGAGAGAAGATGGCCATTAGGAGGACAAAGTACTGCAGTCAAACCCAGGGTGGCCACGTCCTGCACCGCAAGCCATCGAAGTTTCATTGGCTCTATGGAAATAATGCAACTCAAAAGAGTGTTTACAATAACAGGACGGTTTTCTATCAGTGATAACTCATCAAAAATGTTTCCTAGCCTAACACAAAGCAGGTTAATGACCAGCTGACGTTAGTGAAGTTTAGGCTTCCTGTTGCTCTTCAAGATCTGCTAATGTCACTGGACCTTGGTGGGAAAGCTGTGCACCCTTGGACTTCCTCATACCTCAGCTATGGGGAGCCTACAGAGGGATACAAACCCCAATCCATCCAAGAAATGCAAGATCCTGCCTCATTGTAGATGGTTATGCCATTAACCTCTTAACTAAGTCTAATGTAAAAACCTTTTGATAAAATTTGAGGATTCGCTTTTTGTTGTCATTACAACGATTACTTTCTCTGAAATGAAACTCACTTTGAGACAGAATCAGTTCTGTATTTTCCACAAGTTTGGCAACTGTGTTAACATTAGCTTCCTTCGGTGTTTTGAGGAACGGAAAGGTAATTTCTGAGTATGGAGTGTTAGATACACTTTTGTTTTGAATGCCAGACAGAAGGATTTACTAAGATTAAAAAAATGGTAAATAAGTAGGAAAAATCACAATTGTATAATATGTGTATATGTTTTTTCTTCTGAGAAACTCAAAGAGAGAATTATACCTACCCCTACCCCACAGAGGCCATGAGTTTACAGGGCTGTCTCATGCCAAGCATGTGTGGATGCCCCATCCCTGGAGGTGCTCAAGGCCAGGATGGACGAGGCCCTGGGCAACCTGGTCTGCTGGGAGGTGTCCCTGCCCATGGCAGGGGGTTGGAACTGGGAGATCTTTTAGGTCCCTTCCAACCCAAGCTGTTCTGTGATTCTACGAGTCTATGTCCTGCTGGAAGGTTTAGAGAAGAAATCCTGTAGCAACCACACTCATCTTAGAGAGCAACAGGCAACGGCTGCTTTTCAGATTCATTTCTTTCCTCCAGTTCCATGAAGAAATATTTTATCTCTAATTATTATTTATTGTATCAAGAATGCTGATGTCAAAAAGATTTACAGACAAATGTTTTCAGCTTTGTGTCTGTGTGAAAGAAACAGACCCTAGGCCATCTGGAGAGGTTTGGTTGGGTGCTGGGCAATCTGAGAACCAAAGCTTTGATCTGTGATTCCAAAATGCAGGCAGAAAGCACGCCGTGCAGCCCCTTTTGGAGCTTTATCATTCCTCAGGTCCTCCTCCCCTGAGATGATCAGGTCGGAGCTGTGAACTTGAGCCTTCTCCAGTTGAGCAAGCCCTGGTGTCCAGGTCTCTGTCTTCCTGCATGAGCCCTGGGCTGGTGCTATCAGCACCTCTGCCTCCTTTCCTGGCACTGGCAGGAAATGTGTGTACACCAGCTGAGTCCCCTGCCTTATTCCTCAGTCAGGCACCCCACTCCTTGGTGTGGGCACCGTCTTGCTCCTGGGAGAAGGGCACCGCTCCTCCTCGCCTCTGTTGCTGGCAGCTCCAGCTGGCCACATTGAGGCCTTTCGCAGATGTGAGTTTGATCTTTGGAGTCTAAGTCAGCACCGTGAACTTCACACCTGCAGCGGCTGCTTGATTTTTGAGTAGAGCAGGACGAGGTCTTGTGATGTCTATGTTGCTCTTTGGATTAAGCCTCGAGAGACTGCTTTTAGGACTGAAATTGCGGTCTGTCAATCATGCCCAGCTTCTAGGTGCGTAAAAGGAGAGAAAGAAGAACACGCTGAGCCTGCCAAAATCCCTGTGTCAGCATGTGTTTTTTCATCACGAAATATCAAAGTATTAAGCGTTCAAACTTAATCCTGCAACTCTTCCTGCAGGACAAACAAGTCTCTGAGTCAATTGTGCACACAGAAAAGAGCCTCTTCCCTTAAAACTGGGAGGTGTTGTGTAGCAGAAACCCTGCCAGGCGCACGCATGCACGCACATCCAGCAACACACTGAAATCGGAGAACAACGGCGGGTGTTTTTTTTTTTTTTTTTGCCTCTTTGGCAAAACGCGAGAGGGTGGAGACAGACACTTTGGCTCCACGTTCACCTAAAAACCCTTTCAAACTCCCCGCACGTTGAGCAACACGGAGGCAGGAGTTTCTGTGCTCGTTCCTGCGTGTTGACAGCGCGAGGGGAGAGCTTTAACAGGACCAGCTAGTTTCCTGTGGCGAGGCACGGCTGGACCGGGCGTACCAGCAGCGAGGCGCGGTGGCGAACCAGTGCTGCCGTGACGCTGGGAAGCAGCAGCGAACTGGGACGTGTTTTTGTGGGGATCAAGCTGTAGCTACCGCTCTGAATCCCAAACTGAATCCAAACCCAGGGCCACCACATGAAAGCAGTGTGAGGCTCCAGGTCTGGCTCACACCACCCTACGATGCACAAGAGATCGCCTGCGCGAGTGGAAAGGCTCTGGAGCTCCAAGCCACAGGGAAAATGGCTGTTTTGTGTGATTCTAGCCAAAACCACTTCCATACAGCGCCTGCTAACGAGGTCTGTGCTATGATAGTGTTACGTCCTGACCGTCTCTGATTTTTGTACAAGTTCTCAACTAAAAGAAGAGTTGTATCATTTTCTTGCTTGGACTGCTTGCAGTTGACCTTCCTGCCTACCTGAAGAAAATGTCCAAGAACAAGAAGTCAATGTGGTTTAGAATAAATAGAAGAGAAACTGGCCCCCAAGTGGGAAACTGCAACATGCTGCTTTCTTCTAAGGCAAATTTGCCAAGATGGAAATGCTCTGGAGGCGAAGGGATTACACCAGACATGAACCTGTCTTGCTGTGTTTTGTAAAAAATTGGGTGTGTAGAGTACAGCTGCCTTCAGGCATGTTCAGCCTGCAAAACCTGTTCACCTTGGTAGAAAATAGGATTTACTGCCCTCAACTGCATCATTAGAGCTCTACTCCCATACAGCACAGTATTTATGTTATTAAAAATCATTTATAGCATTGCTTTAAAATGTATACAAATGGAAAGAGATGCTTTTCCTGCCTCAGCAAGTGTTGAAGAAAACCCTGACCACAAAGACATGAAGCCAGAGCACAGCGGTCACCTGAGACTCACTGTGCATATGCAGTGCTGTAAGGTGGATCTAGTTCGTTACATGAAGTTCACACAAAATTCATTGACATGTGAGGCTGGTGTGACTATTCCTCGCAAATGGAGCATCTGCTGCTGCCAATTTAAATCCAGAAGTCCACATGCACATATATGCATGCATCCACACATGGACAGCGAAATATTGTTGGCATTTATGATGCAAACTTTTCCTTAATGACTGAGTTTTCCTGTTCCTTTTAATGGTGTACCAAGAGCACCAATAGCAAAAGTTCATGCTTCTGTTCTGTGATCGTATTGCACCTCTCTATTGCAATCAATGCCAGGTACATCTGTAGATTAAGATCAACCTTTAAACTATAAATAAACCCTCCATCTCTCTGATGACAATTCAGTTCTTTGCTCTTTGTTCACTCAGAGACATCACATAACATCGCAGAAGAAAATTTTTATTTACCACTTCAAAAATTAAATGTATGTCAAACTCTCCCCCCAGACCCAAATGAAAAATAAATAAATAAATAAATAAATAAATAACTACTAGGAGATACTGCTGGAAAGGATAAGAACCCAGATGTGAATATCTGACCAGCTAGTCTGTAGCTGGCCCAGTCCCCACCGTCACATGAGGTGTCTTTGCAGTGCTTCATGCTTGGTGCCACAGCTTTGAGATCATCTGGTGCACTTCCCATAGTGACTCACAGATGCATTTGGATCTGAGGGGAGGAGGTGAAAGGGGAGAAGGGATGAGCCTGTGTGTGGGTACACGCACAATGCAATTTGAGGCACGCAGGGCAGGTGATGAATCAAAGCAGGTAGGCTTTTCCAAACAGTCACTGGGAAGAGAAGGCTCCCAGAGGACGGCTGTCAGCAGCCTATCATAGGTGCACTGCAGGAAATACTGCCTATGTGGCCAAGGTCACTGGTGCTCTGACATAAGTGTTATATGGGGTGCTTGGGATTATATGATACGAATATCCCCATAGCCCTCAAAAGAGAAAAAACAGCACATCGTTTTTTCAAAACATCCCCTCAGCACATTGAGAGGATCAGATGCCTTTGATATGAAGGAGTAAGGGCCTGGATACGGAGAGTTACCATAGCTCTGCCAGCACAAGGCAGCTTGCTCCACTGCGGGCGATGGTGTAGACTTAGCCTGGGGTGAGAACACTTTCAGGGGAGGATCTGGGGCTTGGTGGTGCAGGGCTAGGAGCTGAAATCCTCACTGGGAAAGGTGGGATGCTCCACGGAGAAATGGGTGGTGCTGAAAGCAAGGGCCTAGGGGTGGGAGTTTGAGAAACTTTTAGAAGAATTTAAGATTCTGCTTCTAAATCTGTGACTTCACCAATAAAGAGAGCAAGGGCCAGATTCTGATCTCAGTGATGTCACTGCAAATATGGATAATTCCTCTCACGTAATTCTGGAGGTGATAATCTTGCACCACTAAAGCTAATGGTGAAACTCTCTGTGATTCAGTGGAGTTGAGAAATCACGTCACCGAGACACCAGCAGCACGGTCTCAAATGCCAGTGTGTCAGAGTCCAGGAGCCCAGTTATGCTCTTGCCTGCATCTTGATCAGTAGCTTTAACCCAAGTGATCTGGGCTTGTGTGTGCTTTAAAATGAAGCTGTGCTGTGGTAATTATTTGAACTTCCATGGAAAATACATTAATTCAGCTCATTCTCATATGCCAGTTAGCATGCAGGACAACAGGACCAGAAACATACTGCAAGGGCCACAGTACCCAGCCCTGCCTGGTTGTAGGCAGCACCTCAAACTCCTTCACGAAAGGGAGAAATCAAAGTGGTACACGTAATCTGAAATAAAATCTCAACAAAAACTTGTAAAATGTCATTAATACATCCTTATCTCCTTTAGGCACCAGTTCATACGGCTTCTGCAAACACAGGTACAAAAAGAATCAGATCACTGATTTGGAATCAACTTGTAGCTGTGAAATTAAGTGTAAATGGTACACACACTTTGGGCAAATTTGCGGCATTTGAGAGTAGTCAGCTTTCTGTCAATATTTGTACTTCAAAAGTATTTAGTAGATGGGTTGGTGAAATCTATCTTACTTAAATTATAATGCACAGAGCAATAACATACTTGTATCATCATTGTGATATTAAGACTTGATCATATCTATCATTTAAAATTACCAAATAGCAACTATTCTGATGGCACAGCATCCATAAAGCTTCTTGAACAATCTATAGTCAGCAAAGCTGATAGCACCATTAACAAGATAAGAACCTAAGATAAAACACGTCTGTCAATAAATTGGCCCCTATGCAACCTTGACTTACTAAGCATTGCTAAATTGTGTGATACTAGGATAGTAGATAGTGGGGAAAGATGGCAAGCTACCTCCGTACTGGCAGCCAGATCTGTGTTGAGACATGAGCCTGTGGGGATGGCTTCAGGTAAACTCTCATCAGGTCCCTCCTGGCCAGTATCCCGCACCCCAATGACAAACAGACAGACAAACAGACTGGTGTGCAATCAGAGCTGGAGACACAGGACACATTAATTTATTTTTTTCCAGCTTGCCTTCCTCTTCAGTGCTGGAGCTCAGAGGAGTTTATTATAGGGAAAAAGTTATTTGACAAGAAAGAAAAACTAGTCAGAACTGAGTGGCAAGCATGAGGCCATGACACAATACCACAACATCAGCAGAAGGTCTGAGGAGAGAAGGTTTTAAAATATTTGTAATATTATCAATTCTTGCTGAATGCAGGTGTGAGGCTCTGTGGTGACCTTTGCCATTTGGGCACTTGGTTCTCTCTTCATAAGCTTTGCCAATAGGGGAACCTCCTATGGAGACAATGACTTGATGTCATATTTACAAAAAGAACAGAAGGAAAACGTGAGCATTCAGCTGCAACACCATTTTCTTTAGTTTCTTACCTAAATACCTAACAAAAAGAAGGCAGTTATTTCAACTGGACTGACTCCTAGACTAAAAGAGGGAATCTGTTGTCCTCCTACAGAAAAATGGTATGCAGCTGGGTTGTTAGAGGCCAAGATGTAAAAGGATTTCAGCAGCATTCCCTTTACACTCTCTAGGGCATCCTATAGCATCACTCAAATGTTCAATGGGCAATGAACAGCTGCTGCCAGCCCCATCTCCCCATGAGAGACTGTACCAGCCTCTCTGTGCTTCAGGCTTTCTTCGGCCAGTAGGATGGGGCTGTCCTTTAATGACTTCTCTAGCCTTCATGATGCTGGAAAACAGAGTCTGCTGTGGAAACATGGAGTATGTGGAAAAACAGGGATCCACCCAAATGGTCAGGGACTCACCTCCTCTTCCCATGACAGACTGGTGAACCTGCACTGCAAGTGGAACTCACCAGAGCCCATCGCATGCAGCACCATCACCTGCTCCCCACCAGGAGAGTCAACATCAGAATTTGTAACTCCCTTTCACCTTACCTGTAACCATAGTAGTAAACAGTTATCTGTCTAGAAAGTGTTTGTGCCTTTCTTGATGGCATCCAAAAAGAAGTGGCACCTCCCACTGCAAAACAAAATGAAGGGGATGAAAATAGCAGAGGGAGAAGCAGCTAGGGAAGACATGGTGTGTCCTTCTCCCCAGAAGGACCTGACCAACTCTTTGGAGGAAAGATAGTGCTAGAGCCAATAATAAAAGCTGCTTGAAATTTCTGCGATGTTTATTGTTCTTTGCAATAAAACTTAACAAGGGTTTACACAAGTTGTCCTCAGAAACATTTACAGTTTCCACACATTTCTGTTTTATTTAGTATCTTCTGATGGATGTCTTCCATTTCACAAACTGCACAAATAAATATTACAGCCACAGATCTCTGACAGTATCGTATTTCCACGCATTTCCCTTGCATCTCCCAGCAGCAGGTGACATTGCCCAAGCCTGCCAGCAGTGTCTGGCTATGACTCTTCTGACCTCCTTATCGGGGTAGGCAAGGAACAGGCCATCGAATATTGTGAAACCCTTGCCTCATTCTGGGAAGGCATCCGCAGAAAGTATCTGGGGACACTGCCCTCCAGGCTTCCCCCTTGAGTTTTTCCACTGTTAGTAATGCTGGTATGGTCCAGAGACAGCAACAGGGACTGCTGCTGGCAGTGTTTGCACCACCCTGGCCTGTGCTGGTTCATGCTAGGTGACAGAGGAGCAGGAAGGCCGAAGGAGGTTTACACAAGCCTTCCCCCCCACAGCAGCATCTGTGGCAGTGACCTTGCCACATTGCAGTGAAAAACTGCTGGGGGGAAGTCGCTGGAGGCTGCTCTGCAGGCCCGGGGCCTGCTGGCTGCAGGGAGGTGTATGTTTGTATGTCGCAGGCACTGCCCAACCTGCAAGCCCTGAAGCCAGGCCATGGGCCAAGGTTGGACTGAGGTACTCTAGAGGGGCAGCCAGAAATCTCTGTGAACCGTGGGCACCCTTCTCCACCACTGCCTACTCGCTGCCATTGGTTTTACCGTCCTAGCTACCCCATTGTGTATGGACACTGGTGCTGCTTTTCTGCTTTGCCTTCCTAGGTATCAAAGTGAAGGAGTATCCCTGCTCCCTCACAGCTCTTCCCAATGACTGAAATGCAAGTTGAGCTTTCTCTGACTTTTTACAATCCATGTGTCTTGATAATGCACAAGAATCATATTTTGAGAGTGATGCATATCGTGGCCCTGATGGTTGTTTACATTCGTTGCCTATTTAGTTTTATTTGTGTTTGAATTTGTGGGCTAATTACACAGGCACACACACAAAGACTGAGCTACTTTGGCCCGTTCCCAGAGATAAAGTAACCTAAAGCATGCACTACCACCGTGCTCAAAGGCTTGCTCCACCATTTATCTGATAGATCTTTAAAACAAAATGTTTTAATACGCCTTCAAATGAAAATACAGAACCACCATAACACGGGTTACCATGCCAAAGGCAACCAAATCACAACACATCAAAGCCTCTCCCAGTGTAAGTCACACCACCCTGGGGTGCCCATCTGAAGCTCCAGAAACCACAGCTCTCCTTCTGTGCGGACACTGGCGCACCGCAGGGCATTTCTCATCCCGGAGTAGGTGTCCGTCCTCCCAGTTTGCCGTGGTCCTGCCACTCTTGCTCACCCAGGGCAAAGATTGTGGCATGTAAATGGTGATGCTTCTTTTTACTGCGTCATTCACAGAGTGCCTGGGAAGTCCCAGGAGGGAAGTCCACCCAGATGGGATACTCTTCAGGCTGGGAGTGTCTGCCAAGAACTTGCCTGTCTCCGACAGTCTGGGCCAACTGGGATTTCTTTTGAATGCTTTCTCTTTCCTATGTAGCCAAATATCCCATTAACCTTTTGGGAGCCTGACCAGGGAATCCAGAATGCTTCTGTAAATTACACATTTAGGGAAAATATTCTGGGCCACACCTTTGGAGGAGGTGCCGTGGTGTGGCCGCATGTCAGCATTATGGAGGGGAGCACCCAAAGGAGGGAGGCTGCCAGCAGGTAGTGAGCGGAGAGCTGTAGGGTTATGGGACACACGGTTAACTTTGTGTTTTGAAAACCACCTGTTCAGTGGAAAAATAAAATATGAACAGGATTTTTGGAAGTTTATGAACCTTGCTTAAGAGAGTTTTTAGAGGTTTTCCTTTTCTTTGTAACAGAGAGATAGCCAGGGAAAGAACCTTCCTTCCTTCTGCTGTGTCAAGTCAGTCAGAGCAGGTGACTTGAAGGTGAGAGGAGAGATTTTATGGTAAAAAAACTCCCCAGGCTGGGGAGAGGATGGGAGGGGACTCTGGGCATAGGTAGGGCAGGTCATACTTCACTTTCAGCAAGTCACTGAATTGGGTGCCAGCACTTCCCATGTTTTCACTAAACTCAGAAAAATGCCAGAAGATTATAGGGTTTTAAGAACTGTATTTTCACTGTAAAGGCATTTAAATTTTGTTCTTAAAATTTGTAGTCTACAGACCTATGTTCGGCCTATTCTTCAGTTAGGCTTTAAGATCTGTCATGTAATACTGAGTATTTTTCTTCCTAAGCTGTGGTAAGAAATATGACTCATTTTATGTTTGGTAGCATCACAGCTAAGGCTATTAAGGATGTCTTCAAAAGATGGATATTGAAATGCTGAAAAATACACCAAGAAGGAGATGGTGTTCATTTTTTTTTTAAGCTAAAACTCACATAATTTATATTAAATAATAGTGATCAAGACTTGAAGAAGTGGCTAGTGATTTGAGGTGTCTGGTTCTGCGGGGGCATTTGTACCCCTAGTGTATTAGGACCTGGAACCAAAAATTGTCAATACTGTTGCAAATAATACCCTTGTAGAGGTTAACATTATATATACATCTATACATATATCTACACATGTATACTGGCTGAGATAGTGCTTAAGAATAATAGGTGACCAAACACTGGCACACGTTGCCCAGAGAGGCTTGGGGTCTCCTCCTTGGAGATCTTCAGAAGCCACCTGGACATCTCCCTGGGCACCCTGCTCTGGGTGGCCCTGCTGGAGCAGTGGTGGGACCAGGTGGCCTCCAGAGATCCCTGCCAACATCAGCCGTTCTGTGACGCTGTGATGGATCTGAGGACTTACACAACCTCCTCTGCTTTTGTTTTTGCTTTCACCTTTCTTTCTACTTGAAGCCAGCCATTTTTTCGGTTGTGGCACTGTTTCTACTGCTAACCAACAAAAAGCTTGAGGGAACCAAACCACTCTGGGCTGCAGCCAGCTGGGCCTGAGGTGCTGCTGTTGCTCCAATACAACTGAAAAAGTCCTGGCAGTCACCAGTGCAGAGGGACATAGGACGAAACACAGCCCAGCCTGCAACAGGTTCAGCATTCATGTAACCACTTGGGAAAAGGTTAGAGGATATGGTGATGAAACCACCTCCATGTTGTCTGTGCTTCACCCCCACAACTGCAAAGCTATGTGCTCCTGGTGAATACAAGCTCAGAGTCATCCTTGGAGGAAAAAGTCCTACCAAAGTTCAATTTTGTAGGACGCAATTTTTAACCCATAAAACTTCAGAAAATTCAACACCTCACATCAAGGTGAAATGAATTTGCCTTATCCCCAATATTAGGAAGTGTCAGAACTCAATCTCCAGACAGTGCTGTGACCCTTTGAAAGCATTTTTGTGGTCAGGGTTTGCTTCTATGTCTAAAATTAACTTCAAAGCAATTTTTCCCCTTTTCTAAAAAAAAAAACAACACAGGGTTTAGGTTCATAAATAAAAGAAGGCAAAGTAAAGGAGACTAGATCTTAGCACTTCCAAAAGCAAAGGAGATTAAGAAGTTTTTAAAAACTGCTTTATGAGCCATGGACCCACGGCCTTCCCTTGATCTGTGTGTGCATGAGAATGAAAAATGGCATGTCTAGCTGGAAAGATCTTTCTTAGATTGCAAGATTCTTTTAACATTGTAAGCCCTCTTGAGAAGGCAGGCTCCACCTTTCCCCTCCTGGGTCAGGCTTAATGTACTATTGGCACTTAATGCACAATACTAGGGACTATGGACCTATGTTTTCAGTGATGGCTCATTACCATTTATCTGTATAAATTCCATAGTTCCCAGCCATGAAACCTGAGATTTGTATAAATAATAATGGGAATGTTTCAAGTTATGCCCCTCCACTTTCCCTGGCATGCACTCTTGTAAACAGGCACAATTGCTATTACACAGTTTTGAGTGATTACATGATAAAAGTGTTCATCTGGAAATGGCAGTGAGATATGCAACCTGATTTGAGCCTGGGGACTGGCAATAGGATTATGATTTACAATGTTAAAAAATAATAAAAAGGAAAATGAAAAGGTTTTGTCACTTATGATGGCACAAAACTCTGAAAAATTGGCCTTTAATTCCAGTGGTAGGCTAGGACTGAAGAATGAACCTATTCAAGAGCCCATCTGCACAGCAAGATTCCTGTCCCTCAAAGGTGTTCTTGTCCCTGTCGGATGTCTGGAGGGGTAATCCTGCTGAATATTTGTTGGTGCTGCTTTCTCAGGATAGCCCAAAAAACCCTACATCAAGTAAGTCCCCATGGACATGATGCCACATCCACTACAATCAAAGGAAAAGGCTGGAAGGGACTTGGATGGCCAACTCACTGTATCCATGCAGTCCTCCAGAGATTTGTCCAACTAGTTCATAAGGTTTGTAGTATCCGGTGCTTCACTGCTTTGCCAGACAGCACATCTCAGTGCTTCACTATCTGTAGTGTTAGAAGGCTTTTACTGAAATACCTAGCCTGAGTCTTTCCTGATACAATGAAAGTGTGTTGATGCTTCTTGCCACTACAGAAATAGAGGTCAGTTGTTCCTCTTCTTGGCAAAGGCCTTGTACGTACTTGAAGATGGATCTCCTTCGGCGTCCCTAGCCCAATTCCTTTGACGTCTCCTCAGTCCCTCCTCAAAGAATACACACCAATGTGACAAAAATCTTTACTAAAGTTGAGCTAAATAATCCTGCAAGACCCTGTGACTGTTTTCCTGGTTATCCATTTATTAGGTTAATAGACTAACAGGATCAATTTGTGGTGGATTAGGAAAGTCTGGTTTCATGAATCTCTTCACCGTGTTTTGGTCTTGATTAATGTAAACCAGGTACTGAAAAACAAACACTCCATGAATTCTGAGGGGTCCTAAATTCAGTTAAATACAACCCAGCTCCAGAAGCGAAATTGGCATCTTTGTATGTGACTTCAGCCCACCAGGTTCAAAGGATTGCATAAATGCAATACTCTTTAATTTTCTAGCTGTACTTCCAAGACATGCACTGACATTTTCTCTGTCACCTCTTGAAGGCTCCATTCCACTTACAAACATTACATGTGTGTACAGTAGGTCTCAGTATGAAAAGGTGAAATCTTGATTTCTATTATTTTTAAGTGGATTTTTTTTCCCTGCAAAACTGTAAGTCAGAAGCATACAATTGAAAGGATGGAGTAAGGTAACAAATGTTAATTTCATTGTATGGTCTATTATATATTGGAAGTGAAAGCCCCAAATCACACGCTTTTCAATGTGACACATAATATGATTGCTCTTCAATATTGGCCTGCTTTATTTCCGAGATTTTAAAAATTACTTTGTGAATACTCATACTGATAATAATAAAACGATTGCCTGAGAAGTGTGAATTACATTTAGCCTTTTCAATGAAGCACTTAGTGGGCTTTGTGCCGGGTGGGCACAGCCTTAGAAAAGGCCTACCATTTGACTATGAAAACATGGTTTAGTTCCAGTGCTAACAACATGGTTCTGCTAAAATAACTTTGGTGGGTGCAGCGACCTATAATTTTTGTAACATCATTGAAAAAGATGTTTTCCTAACAGCAGTGTTACTTGTGTACTGGATGTTTTTTCATACACATTAATATTGGTTTGATTAGATATTTTCAGCAGAAACAGTGAAGGGTGATAGCACTCAGATCCCATGTTAGTAGTGCTCAGTGCTCAATTCTATTCTCTCTCCATTTCACTTTTTTTTTTTTTTTTTTGGGGGGGGGTGTGGGGCGTTTTTTTGAGTGGGGTGGGGATGGAAATCTTAGCAGAGCAATTTGAGTCACATCATCCATATACTATCAGATGGTATAAAAATATGATTTGGGAGAAAATATAACACTGTGTATTCAGAATTACAACCTGAAACAGGCACTGGGAGAACAGAAATTGTTCCTCTGACCCTCTTCTCACTCAGCCTAGTTACAGAGAAGCTTAATTCCTAATTGCCACCAGAGTGAAATCTGGCCCAGGGAATAATATATTTGCCATCAAGCCACAGTGGTATTTTTTTTTTCCTTCCTTTTCAGCTGGCATGAATGGTGAGGCTGATAATCCTTCCTCTAACTGGTGTATCCTCTAACTGGTGTCATCACTGCCGTCAACGAAAAGAGGAACATAAAATGCCACTTTTTCAACTGAATTGTGAGGCACTATGACTGCACAACGTGAAGGGCTCCCTATTAGTCTGCATGCTTGCTGTAAAGGCGTTGGGAAAGGTGTTTTTGTATCAACTCCAAAGGATTTGGATGAGACCAAATGCCCTTTTCACTTTTTGGTTCCTTTTGCCTTGATATAATCTTGCTATCTGAAACCCCAAGGGGAAATATTTCAACACAGAGACAGTCTTCAGTGATTAAACTGTCATGAAACACAGACGAAGCTGGTAGGGTTGATTGGCTCTCACTGTGCCTTGACGCAGCTGTGGCTTGGACGAAGCTGAACTGGTTATGAGTCAATCAAAGGAGGATGGGATTATGCCAGAGGTCAGGGAACCAGCTAGTTAGAGAAGGAAAGATGTCTACTTTTTCCTTTTTTTTTTTTCTTTCTTTTTTTTTTTTTTCTTTTTTTTTTTTTTCTTTTTCTGGTGAATGAAGGGGTCCCACTGCTGTCCCTACTGTTGTGGACTGCCAAGACCACTGGGGTCTGGTGCTTCTGACCCTCACCCTCAGCAGGGCCAGTGTCAGGGCTCTGGAGGGTTTTTGTGCAAGAGTTGGTCACAACCTGTT
Organism: Aythya fuligula; assembly: GCF_009819795.1. Taxonomy (NCBI): domain Eukaryota; kingdom Metazoa; phylum Chordata; class Aves; order Anseriformes; family Anatidae; genus Aythya; species Aythya fuligula. Next base: position 26,690,798 of record NC_045560.1, on the reverse strand, counting down.
TTCTAGATTGTTTCTGCACGCAGGCCAGGAGTACATGTTAAATGATTCCTATATGGCTTCATCACTGGAGCATCTGCACAGCTGCAAATCAGGGATAATGTTGGCAAGGGTGACTCCTGTCCTTCCACCTCTAATCTCTATCCCATTTTCTTTGCACTTTATTTTATCCGTACTGAAGGAACTGGATCTCAGCCATATGAGATGGTGTCCTTCCTTGTCTAGTAGTAAAGAGGTTTCGACTATGGACTCCAAACCATCTCATGCTGTTGAAAAGCGAGGGGACTGTGGAGCTAAGTTGCTGTCTCAGTTCACCAAAACCCTTGATTGGTTGACCAGAAAATTATGCCACCCATAATGGTTTATATCACCCAGTCCAATTGGCCTACTGGTACGCTACCTGTTTTAGTAAAGCCTGTCTGCTTCTTGTGCTTGGAAATGTTCCTCCTGTAGGAGGAATGCACGAGGACCATCACATTAGTCTCTGAATAGAGAGCTTCGTAAACTTTCTCAATCACGCTGGAAAGAAACATAGCGTCAACACTTAAGAGAGATTGGAGATTGTTCAAGGATGGCTATTTAAAAGCATAGAAATAGCTGGGAGCAAATTATGTCATGACAACACCTCGTGATGCACTTCATGCAAAAGTGTCTGGCTGTTAAATGGTCACACCGCAGCGCTGGCTAAAGTTGTGGGGGACTTTCTTCAGGAAAAGTGAAGTTTCTAATAAAAACCCCTAAGCACTTTGAATAATTGCTAACAATAACGTGGACTATAGTGCTTCAGTTGTACAGTTCAGGAACATTAAACCTCTTAACCTTTGAGTTGCCTACTTGATTTTAAATGAATATGATACTCAAGATGATAACAACTGTGCTGCTTCGTTCTTTATTAAGGACACACATGATTTCTCCTCTGCACATTAACGCTCTCATTATAATAATAAAGAATGGCAAAAATACAGGTATCAAAAGATTATTAGTACCTTCTAGACACAGTCTTTTCACAGTTCCTGTTTCTAGAACTACACCACTCTAATTAGCGTAACAACTATTGCTACATTCAGAGTGTCAACAATAACATTCGATGACACAGAAACCTCGAAGAGACTCATTTCCACTATTGTTCTGCCTGGAGTTTGTTTGAAAAATCTATTCCATGTCTGCTCTTCCACTGTGTTTCTTCTGCAGTGTGCAGAGAAAAGCAACAACAATAGCATCCATTTTGTTGGGTTAAGGTGAATTGATCTGTACATCATAGGAAAAATCTGCTTTCTTCCAGAACACTGCTGCGCAAACACTGCTGCATCCAACATGAACCATTCTGCTGGGGTGAGACGCATTTGCATGCTAAAAGATCTTCACATCCAAATGTAGATGCCACACAAAAGAAAAGACAGACCAAGAAGAAAAACATGTTTTGCTAAGAACAACAAAGGCAGCTCAGCTTTTAGTAACAGATAAGATAAACTATTTTGCCCAGATTCAGCTAGCTATGTAAAGTGTAACATTCCTACCACAGGACTTAATATAGATGTGGGTTTTGTGAACCAAAACTCAAAGGACGTTTGAGAAAGGTACTCAGCTTGGCTGCCCTAAGCCTCAGCAAGGTGCAAGACAGGTTGCTGCATACAGCAGGCTCTTGGGGCAGTCAGACCAGGTAAGATATTAGTAGAGCAGCATCGACATGGCCAGGAGAGATGAACTGAACAGTGCTGAGCTCTCACCAGCTCCAGTCAGCTCCAAGTTCTGTGGCTGTGTATGCCTGTCTTTACTCCCTGCGCCAAATAACCATGGGAGCAAAGAGGCCTTGACTATTGACTCCAAACTATCACATGCTGTTGAAAAGTGTTGAAAACCACTTCTGGCTTTCAGACAGGCAGCCCAAGGCAGCAGGGCACCTTTTCCCTAAGCAAAATGCTGCTGGATATCTCCAAATTGGAATACAAGGCAGTGTGCTCCAAAATCAAATAATTTTCTCTTAAAATGGCAAGAAACACTCTTACCACAAGAAAGATTTGACGAGCAGGCACAGACCCGATTAATTGGACTGCTGGCAACCCAAAGCAATTCCGTGCACCGAGGTTTGAGGAAGGCAGAGAAGCACTTTTGTTTTTCTATAAACACTGTGTAAGATTTCAGCCCACCCTCAGGACATCATCGATTCTGCCAGTCACGTTCTAGCCACCCTCCTCTATAACTCAAGGCAAACTGCATGTACTGAGGATCTGATTTTTAGCAGAGGGTTAAATATTGCTGTGCAGCCCTCACCAGATGAGCCCATTACATGGATTTTTTCAGTTCCATTAGATCTCTCTTGGTTTTATTAGACTCCTTCATTTCCAGCCCCCACCTGCTTCAGATCCCAGTTTCAGAATTTCAGAGATTAGCCTTATTTACATGCAGTGAATTTGGACTAGATTCACAAAGAAGTTTGTGAAGCCTAGCACCGCTTACCTGCCACTGTGCTTTTCAGCACCACCATTTGCATTCTCATTGAGCTGCTGTGTACGCCTGGAGGTATCTATTTCCCTGCCAGAAAAATTCCTAAATAGTGGCCCAGAACCTGCCAAGGTCTTAACCATGTGAGCCTCCAAGCACCTAACTCACATCTAAGCTTTTCTGAGATCTGCAAACAAAGCATTACCCCCCCTTGCCAGGCCTGACCTGACATGCTTTTTCAGAGCACGCCTTCCAGATTAGGCAGCATGCAAAACTCAGGAAGAAAAATGGTGCTGCAGCGGTCAGAGCGCCCACGCAGCACGTGTGAAACCAGGTTCATCCCCTTCGAGCCAGGGGAGCCTGCCTGCCTTACACGCTCCTGCCTCAAGTCGTTGTGGCTGGCCTTTCTACTCCTCCTCTTGAAAACGTGCCTGTGGGTGGGCCAGTCAGGTACTCACTGGGCCAAGTGAGGAGAAGAGAGAAGTCGTCAGCAGTCAGCATGGGTGAAAACACCAGCTGTGGCTGTACGGCACCAAAGTGAGAGCCACCCTCTCTCTCACGCTTTATCTTCTCTGAAAGGGTCACTGCACAAGAGAGGACTTGCTGCTGCAGAGACAAGAGAGATGCTGTCTATCAGCTTGGACAGTGCATCAAGCTGTTTTTAAAGGACAAGGTTTAAGTTTCTCTATCTCCTCATTATTTCCTTCTGCCTGTTTAGCATCCTATTTTTTGCTGTCCCCCCTTTTTTTCAGTACAGCAGCTTTAGTGCAGTATATAAACAACTTCAGATCCATCAGGCAACACCCCCAGAGTCCCTTTAAATATTCTTCGGAAATCACTCACTGCCCTTAGCTAGTGCAGAGCCATTCTTGAAATGTCCAGAAATAGGATTATGTGTTCCCATGGTACTTCTCTGTCAGGATAACTTATGTAGGGCTTTTCAGGTCTCGACAACCTGGTTCAGCATCAGCGGACCTTCTGTCACTTTATAAATACGAACACTGGGCATCCCCTGCTATCTAACCCTGCTGATTAATTTGCAAGTAGCACCCTTTGTCCTTCACTCAAACTTACCTTAAAAACACTTGGGACCCCTGTCATGGTCTTCCATCCTTGTACTAAACATCAAAAGAGACATTTTGGGTCTGTCAGTGGGCTGTTATGTTCGGTAGGGTAAAGAAAAGAGAGATAATGTTTAACAACTTCAGAAGTTTGGCAGAGGATAGGAGGAAGCAGTTGGTCTTCAGTCTCTTGGGAATCAAGAAAAGGGAAAAAAGGTTGCCTCTGTCACTTTAGGACAGCTATGTAGGTTGCTGGGTACGTCTGGAAGCATCCTCAGTGTCTGAAGGTCAACCCAAATTATATTCTAAGTGGAATGAAGCATTTTTCCATGAGCTTAAAAAAATCACAGAACCAAGGAAAGGGCCCTGTATGCCTGTTGTGACTTCCTACCTGTTGTGGGATAGCTGTCCCACAGCTCCTTTGGATTACTGGTTAGATTTATTGTGCTTTGAAAGATGCAAGGACCAAGCTGCATGAGAGCAGATCTCAGGAAGTCTAGTCATAATTATTTTAATCCTTATTAACAACCATTCCAAGTCAGAATAGTCATGGAGCAAGTCTTAGTAGAAAACAGATTTGCTCAGTCACTATGGGTTTCATAAAGCCCTATCAACACAACCAACTGGCAATGGAAATGTTTGGAAAGCATTTCAAACCATATTAAAAACAAAAACAATCAAACAAACAAAACAAACAAACATATTTTGCTTTCACAAAATGTTGACATGTGTCTGGTACGTTTGAGGAAAATGCCCAATGCTGTATCTCACTACAGGACGTGGGGCCCGACTCTAGGCAGAGAAGGACAAGAGGGGCAGCTATGACTGCACAGACTGCAGGGCCCATTCATCCTGAGCACCTTGGCAAGGAACTTTCCCACACCCATCCTCTACCACCATTTGTTGTACCTCTACTGAGGTAGAGACATCCTCTACTCTAGGTCTGCTTACACTGAAGTGAATGGAATAACTCGTATTCTGTTAGAATCACTGAAAAATTTGTGGCTGGTAGGGATCTCTGGAGAAAGCCCAACGGGCTGTTACTGTCATCCAGGACAACTAACCTCTTTCTCAGGCAATCTGCTCCACTGTTTTGCTACCATTACTCCTCAAGAATCCTTCCCACTAAAGCTCATGCCTTGCTTTATCCCCTACAAACATGCAGGACAAATCTTTCCTTTCATCTGTGCAACAGTCTACCACAAAGTCTCGTTTTTTCATCCTTTTTTTTTTTTTTTTTTTTTTTTTTAGGGCTAAGAAACCCCAGTTATTTTGCCCTTCCCTCAGAGGTCCTGTTTCCTCCTGCCCTTCTCCTAGTTGCTCCATGAAGCCTTCCTATTTTTCCTGTGTTATTCTGGAATTCTTCATGTACAGGCACCCCAAGAAACAGTGCTTTGGTCATCTGAAAGCCAATTCTCCAACAACATAAGCTATACTTTCCTGAATACATGGGAGCAGGATCCAGATGCTGCAGGTATTCCATATCTCACCTGATGGAAGAATAAGCCCAATGTGGGTGAAGAGGGTGAGGGGAGGATATGGGTCCCAAGCAGTCCAAGAAACCAGGTGCATGCAGTCATGTTTGGCTGCTATTTGCTTGACTGTGAGAGAGCAAGTGGCATTTTGGCAGCTGCAGGAGGCAGTTGGCAGGAGACAGGGCATCCTGGGTTGCTCCTGGCATGGCAGCTCCATACACATCCCCTTAGTGCCTCTCAGCATTGTAGTTTGGAATAGGGGAGGATACATATTCAGCACTCAGGAGCTGGGATGAAACCAAAGGAGATTCAGTCAATCCACAGCGAGGACCTTGCATTTCAGTAGTACCCACACGTGGCATGCTGTTAAAAATAACTGCTTAGCAGCAGTTATTTTGACTCCATCCAGGAAAAAAAAATGAAAATATCATGTGGTAAAATTCAAATGTAGTGTTGAATGTGGACAAGCGAAAGAATGTTGAGACCAACAACAAAAAACTCACCAACTTCGAAAAGGCTAGGAGCTGCCTCTTTATTTTAGTACGGATACACCCATGCGATGAATGCCGTGAGATTTTATAATCATGGATGCTGTGACTGAAAGGACCTGTCAGGTCACTCCGTCTGTTCTCCCAAATAATAAATAATTTGTTCCTTAGTGATATCAGAAAGGAATTACAGCTCATACCGAATTCAATTATCTGCCTAAAAAGGCAACGAGAATCTGAGGACTTGCAAGCAACCTTTATCATCTTATTTATTTCCAGGTGATTTCCTGAAAGTAGTCACAGCTTGATGCTTTTGTGAGGTCCCATAACTCCCTTCTCAGAGAAGATGTATTTAAAGTAATCATCCATTTATGCCATTTATACCTGGCAGATAACTGAACACTAAGCACCATTTTAGATTTGTCTGATGTAAAAAAATTTGAAAGAGATTTCCATGAAAATAGGATTTCAATGATATTTTGGGGAAAACACTCTGCTTATACCGTTTCTTTAATTTAGGAGCTAAATTGCTACTAATGGGCAATGGAAGAGCCTCACGTGGGGCTTCCGTGCGCCGTATCCTCCTTTAACCATGGTGGTGGGGTCAGTTAAGAAGTTTCTCTTTGCTCCAAGGTACTTGCAGTGCCGTGGAAATCAATGGAATTACAGCAGCACAAATGGGAGAAATGCAGTTGTGAATCAGACCCTGAGCTAGCAGCCTATTTTAAGTCATGTTCAAACTGTGTTAATTGGCAAAAGATAAAACAGCCCCACTGTTTGTTTTGCTGCTGTAAGGAGTTTGTGTTGAAAACCATGACTAAATAATAATTAACAGGCTTCAAGTAATCAATCAATAGCATTTCATGAAATTAAGTTGTAAACTAGAATCTTGGACTCAGCTTTAAAGTTCGATGTTTTGGGCTTTTTTGTTTTTGTTTCTGTTTGTTTGGGTGTTTTTTGGGGGGCTTTTTTTTTTTTTTTTTTTTTTTTTTTAAGACAGCAATGATGCAAAGCTGAAACTAAATCCAGGCTTGCACTTGATTAGCAATTCCTTATTGTGGTTTTACAATGTTAAATTTGTACAAACAGATTAAGTGTGTTTTTTAAGCTGTTCCTAAATAGCCTGGGAACTAAGAATTAAGTGCAGATTCTGCCCAGCCCCTCAAAAACCAACACACCCTTCTCCAAGCCCAACACCTGCTGTTAAAAATACATCACACAATGGCTCTGATCTTATATACCAGCAGATGTGAAGATGCCCAGAGGTCTCTCAGATGTTTGTGTTCCTGGGTCACGTGAGGGCACCAGGAAAGGGAGGGAAATTATGCTGGAATTCCAAAGGTCACCGCTGGACAAAAATAGTGAAAATTGCACACATGTTGGGAAAAACAAAGGTTCACAAAACTGGAAATTCGCCCAGGAAGACTTACTGAGGGCAATGTTTCATCCCTGAATTAAGAAGAAAAAGAAAGGGGAATACAGTGTGAAGAAATGGAAAAGAATGTCACCAGGAGAAAGAAAGGGCTCTTAGGATCAGCCTCTAGCCTCAAGCTGAAAATAATTAACAAGTTACAGCCAAAAAAAAAAAAAAAAAAAGGAAAAGCTTTCCTCTCTTGCAAGACTTCCCTGGGTGAGCTCTTAAATATTCCTACCTGCACCTAGATGGTAAATTTTCAGGTTACGATGAAAAACTACACTTTTTGTTTCCAGCACGCCTGACTGGCCTGAATTTGCTTTCTCTGTGCATTTTTAGCTAGGGGAAGGGCCTAGAATTTGGCCCCACAATTTTACTGGTGTAGTCACCCACGTGATAAATCTGACTGATTTTAGGGAGATTATTCACACCGGCAAGGCATCATTTAAACCAGAAAATGCGTGGCAGCTCATCCCCCAGTATTAGCCCTGTGTGGATCGGCATGCTTTTCCTCACACCAAGGCAGGTCTCACACAGTCCCTGCTGGAGGAATGGGTGCTTGAAATGCTCTGGTACACATGTGGAGGGGGTGAAAGCCCCGGCCACGCACACACAACACATGGCAGTGTTAACAGCGCTCAGGGCTTCTCAAAATAATCAACCAAGCAGCAGTGACACAGCAAAATACATCATAATCACATCAATTATGCAATCACTATTTTGTGAAAACAAGCCTCTGGGATTTCTTTTTAAGTAATCAAAGAAATATCAGACAGGAAAACAACGAACCTTCCTATTACAAATGAGCAAGTCTCCACTGGGGAAGAAAAAAATAAAAGGGACTGGAAACTGGCCCCAGACGTGCCACAAAAACACTGAGCTCTGCCTGCAAGGAGATGACCCCAGGCCCTGGCATTCAGCCCTGGGAGAGGACAGAGATGCTCAGTGCCAGCTCTTCTGTGCCCGCTGCCCACCCGTGGTCCCGAGGAGGTGGGGAGTGGTGGCAGTGCCACCAGCGAGTGGGGCCTTGCCAAAACCCTATTTTGCCACAACCCCTTGAAAAATGTGTGCAGTGCTACATGCACAGAGGCCTTGGAGGACGCCTCAACCTTCTTTCTCCCCGCCAAACTCCTGTGAGTGCTCCTTCCCGAGCTGCTCTGCACCAGGGGTGTGCAGGCCTCGGGGCTGGGTTACAGCTGTTGTGACCGCAGCCTGCATTTGGCAGCAGAGCTTTGGAAGGAACTATAAAGAAACATTTTGCCCTGCAGCTAAAAATGCTGATAAAATCTGCAAGCATGTGAATGGCAAAGGGGGAAAAAAGGGTCAATTCAGTCCTCTCCCTTCCTCTTGAATTTTCAGATGCCCCTGGCCACTCGCTGGGGCAATCAGGCATCACTGCTTGTCCTCTATGCCTCTTTGTCGTAAGACTGACTATGCTGGGGTGCAGTCCCTGTGCTGTGGCAGCACCCAGGGCTTCCACACAACAGATACAGTGCTATACAGTACAGACTAAAACGTACACAGTGTGTGGGCCTATGTCCCCATAGTGGTGTGAGGGGCAATGGCAGGGAAACCCAGAGCAATGGAAACGTGCCCTTGGTGCTGCAACAAGCTCTCTTCTTGGCCCACCAGCAGCTCGCCCAGGTCTGCTGCTTTGGTGAGGGCAGAAGAAATTTTCTCATTTATTATTTGGCCCCTGCCCAGGCCATGTCACAACGTTTCAAAAGCCCCTGCCAGCCTTTGCAGGAAGAGGGAGCGATGTTGGCTAGGGCTGGGTCCAGGGGCCGTGGGCCAGTGCGTGCTGAGGTAACCAGGCCCCTTGGGGCAAGGATCCAGCAGCAGCGGGTAGCGGGGCCCTGCCTTGCTGACATCAAGCGTGAATAATTGGGCTTTCATGTGGCTGAAAGGTGGGAGGGCGAACGCGGCAGCCCAACACCTTCCTGCCCGGGGCCAGGGCACGGGCAGCTGCCGGCTCCCACCCCTTCCCTCCAGCCCTCCTTTCAACCTGGGGCCGGGAGGCTGGCCTTCCCCACCCCTCGCAGAATGCTTTGAGCTCCAAGGAGCTCATAAATGCACGCCCCCAATGCTTCTGGGGTGTCCCTGCCTCCACCTGGCCTCTGCTGTGTTGGGGTCCCCATGCTGGCCAGGCCACCAGGAGCACAGGTCATGAGGGGGACATTTTCCTCAGGCCCCACCAAGGGGTGACCAGAAAGGATTGAGTATTTCATCAAGGGTTGGTGCTTAAACACCTTGGATGCACCTGAACAGCCAAGCCCCAGATTCTGTAGGAAATCCCTACAGAGCTATGGTTTCTTTGGTGGTACGGGACATTTCCCTCTTACATCCCCTATCACAGCCACCTGCAGCACCCCTGCTTGCTGCTGTACCCTCTGGGATGCTTCTGTCTGTGCTCAGCAGGAGAAGTCCTTCATGGTAATTTTAAAATTAGACACATGAGATGATCCCGGTTTTAAAAATATTTTTAAAAGTTGTATATTTCCTTAGCTCAAATTATGTAATGATGTGGTGGAAACTTCTTAAATCAGCTTTGCCACTGGAGGAAACTTCTCCATGCATCTGCCCTTCAATGTTAGTGAAAAACGTACAAGCTAGGACTTTGCCAGGCTTCATCATAAATGTCCCACATGAAGAGCCTTCCAATGCAGTAGTGAAGGAGAGACTTAACACACCCCCATTCCAGAAGAAGAAATCACTGTACATCAGAGAAGCTGCTCTCTCTTCCTCTCCTTCCAGCCTGGCTGTTTTTATTCCTTACTTTCTGGTTCTCTCCCTTCATTCTCTTCCAACTTGTGTGCAATTACTGTTGCCAAGGTTGCTTATCTCACTTCTGTGTAACCAAACTGTACAGATCTGGCTCTACAGATTCTAGTGCATTACGAGGCTAGCCAGAGGCAGGCAAACCAATACACAGAAAGGCATTTATCTCAGGGTTGGATCTTTTCTTTACACTTCCTTACAAATCTAATTACAGAATTGCTCTGCAGCAAAGCGTTTTCAACCTGCCTGCACTTTCCCAGCTCTGAAGGATGATCTCAGGGGACGTATGAAGAAACGAGTTACCACGTTGATTTTTCTTGTGTTTGAGTTTCAGGACTTTTCAGCCTTGCTGTGCAGTGAAGGTGGAAGAAATTGCCCAGTAATTCTCTTTAGACTGTCTTTAAATATGCCCTGAGCTCATATAGCTTGATTCCTAAGGGGGAGGATGCTGTCGCTGGGTGCTGAGCATAGACCATTGGCATGGACTCCAATGGAAAGCTTTGGACACTCAGCCTTATGCAGGATTGATGCTCAGGAAACAAGATCGATACGACACATACAATACACCCAAATCCTATATAAAATAGAAATTAACACATATAAGGGAATCTTGCTATCCTAAAAATTTAATGTAAAAAAAAAAAAAAAAAGATCAAAATGGCAAACCAAACCAACCTTTGACTAGTAGCCACTAGCAATTCATAATTTTTGAATTATGGTTTTGAAGCAGAAAAAAAAAAAAAAAAAAAAAAAAAGGCTAATCTGACAGAGCAGAGGAGATATGAGACAATGTATTGTACACAGCACACCATGTGAAGACCAGCTAATGAATTCAGATACCTTGAAAGGAAAGGAATAGGTGCATTATATACAGATGATTCTCATTGTCTTTTAATTTATTCTAATTCTGTCTATGTACAGTTATATTTCTCCAGTTTAAGTTCATAATAACTCTAAGGAAACCGACAGTGTGCTAAGGTAGAGATACTAAAAGAACTGGACCTACATTTAATAGTCAGTATTTAGTGCTCTGAAATACCTAAATATGCAAAGAAGCAGTGGAAGAAATTATAATAAGCTTGAGGGAATCAGCCTTGAATTGGACTTACAGCTTTTAATTACTGGGAATTCTCTTCTGCCTTCCATGATACTAGAAGTGAAACAAATATGTCCTGAAAAGTTTTGGAGCTTGGATACTCCTAAGGTAAGAACTTCCTCCAAACCCGATGCACACCTGAAGAGGAAAGGTGAAGAACTAGTAAGGCTGTGGATTGAGACTCAGAAGGTCTAAGGGAAATCTTAGCTCTGTTCCAAACTTCCTCGCACTCCTTTAACTCCTTTAACTCTTCTTCACTTCTACATCAGTAACAGTCTGGACTACAACTCTACACCTTTTTTTTTTTTTAATTATCATTATTATTATTATTTTTTTTGTAAGCAAACCTCTTCATATCAACTAAGCACCAAATGCTATCAACTGGGGCAGTCGGGCACCAGTGCAAAGACACTCCAGATTATACACACATGTACTATGTATAAATAAAATGCAAACATAGATGTACAGAATGGGAGATGCAGACACTGGGGCTTAGCTTCTACAGCACTCCCAGCACAGCACATGTTCAGTCACACTACACAATACACTCCAGCCACCCCTTCCCTCTGACTCAGACTGAAAAATCCCTGAAAAAGAAGGTTTTATGCTCACTGTTTAATTAAAATAGTGCTAATATTTTAATTTTAAATGTAAAGGCACAAGATAGAGTCATAACCAACACCTTGCAAACAGGAAAAAAAAAGAGGAAAAAGTGTATCATATTCTGCTTTTTTTTTTTTTTCTTTTTCTTTTTTTTTTTTTTTTCGTGTGGTCTTTTTAGAAAAGAAAAGGGCACGAGAGGGAGAAAGAAAGGTCCTAGTTGAATAAATGTAAATGTATGAATGAGACACTTCTAAGCATACCCAGGTGTCTTGCCAGCTCAATGCATAGAGGTCACAGAGAAATAGAATGTCTAATCATTGAAATAAACACAGCTGTGCATACTTACATTTTCCATACCTATTTTGCTAGTGGGGAAAAAAATAATCACTCCTCAGAAGATCTTTTCCAGCCACTTCTAGCTTCTTTATTTTTTATCCAAATTTTTGCTTAAGATGTGTGTGAGAGTTAGGGCTTTCTTTCTTCTTTCTTTCTTTCTTTCTTTCTTTCTTTCTTTCTTTCTTTCTTTCTTTCTTTCTTTCTTTCTTTCTTTCTTTCTTTCTTTCTTTCTTTCTTTCTTTCTTTCTAAAAATGAAGATAAAAATTAAGCTCCACACTCTAATTCCTTGTTCTTTTTTAGATGGTTTCTGTCATTTGGGATGTTACTTTGCCTTCCAAACATTTTTGGTATCAAATTGTGTGGAAGTGTATGAAGACAACTTTTTTCCCATGTGGAATTTCATACTTGTGAAATTTTAAGGTAAGGAAGAAGGAGACAAAAAGGATTTTTGGACTGCAATTACAAAGCTGGAAGACTTTGTCTGGATAAATCTAATGGGGAAAAAAGAACAAAAATTATTTTGCTCAAAGCGAGGTACACAAAATTCAGCGGGAACCACTGAGAATAATCACATTTTTTAAATTTCCACAGACTTTAGAAGAATATTTGAAAACAAAGATAACAAAACAAATATTTGAAAAAATATTCAAATTCAAATAATTTGAATTCATCATGCATATTTTGAATAGATACATTGTTTCAACATTTTATACACTTAAATTCAAATCAAGGAATTTGACATAAAAAAAAAAAAAAGGAAGAAGAAAGAAAGTGATGCCTTTGGATATCAGCTGGTCAAATAACAAATGTTAACTCTCCTGAAAAACCTTACCACACTTATATCTACTTTCAAAGAATTTATTGTCACAGCATTTTGTAAAGAATCTATACAGAGTAATAGTTTTCCTTGCAAAATTAAGTTGAATAACTGAAACTACTTATGGCTTGTGGCTAGAAAGCTGCTTTTAACAAATGCTTTGAAAACAAGGGGCTCAGGCACCAATTATTGCTGCAAAGTGCATGCAAAGTATGCATGCATAAAACTTGTAGATACTGGCCTGCTACTGGGAATTACAGCAACTGCTGTCTGTTAACTACCTTTGCATCAGCATTTCCATAAGAAATAGACATTTTTACTCTGTTTGCTTTGTTTTCATAATGGCCAAAAACATTGCTCCAAGCTTTAATTCATAGTACAGAGGAACATTGGTCTGTTGCTTTATTAAAGTAATCTTGATTCTGATACAACTCAAAAATTATATGAAATGAGTTTTTGGCATCATTTTAAGAATGTGACACGTCTGTTACTTTGGAGATAGAGCGGTGAGTGACTGTATTTACTGGGACTGAAGCCCCCCAGTTTTCAGCCTCCCTCCACAGCTGCTTTGTCTGCAGCAACCGTCCTCCAGGAGACTGATCCTACCCAGCATAGAAACCATCACCCTTTGCCTCATCCAAGGCATCCGTCCCCACGCAGGCTCAGCCCCCCTTGGAGCTGGATCTGGATGGCAGAGTTCACCTCTTTGGAGGCAGAACACATTAATCAGGGCAGTGGCATTAGGTGGGGAGAATTTTGTTGGTGTGGTTTTCCGTCTTTGTGTGTACCCTTAGCGCTCCTTCCCGAGGCGTGCAGGCCAGCAGCAGGGATGGGTCTGACACAAGAGACCTCGCCAGAAACCCAAACAGAACTTCATTAATACACCACATTCTTTTTCTTTTTGTTTTCTTTTTCTTTTCCCTGGGAAAAGTAGAAACGAGAGGAAAAGAGACAGAGAGAGATCATTATGGCTAATTCTCTTTTAAATATCCAGGCCAATTCAGATAATGTTATAGCAAGGGCCATATTGAAACAATTTTTAAATAACCTTTCCCGCCTGCTTCTGCACAACCTTATCACTGTTTTTCCTACATAGGGAAACAAAACTCACACCAAGGCTTCAAGCGGTGCACAGGGCTTGCAATGTGCTCCAACAGCAGCTCCCTTGAACACACTCTGCAAGTGAAGGGCTCTGCTTCACCTTTTAAGGTACAGCTTCATAGCTGTGTGCTACATGGTTTTTATAAAACATTTTTAAAAACCACACTGCTGGCAAAAAACCACATGAAGTGAAATCATCTCTTTAAAATGTATTTTTAAACAGTTTTTAAACAGTTCCCTCACACAGTGGAGCCCATTGAGTATACAAATAGCCAGCTGTAAATAACTGGGGGACGCAGAGCTGCAGAGCAGATCAAATACCCAAAGGCAGGGATATTCAAAGCCAAGGTTTCATTAGCTACATTTTAAAACCTAGGGCAGTTGGAAAGAACCAGAACCAACTTTGCGATTTCGGTGGCCCAATGCAGCTGTTGACTTCTGGAAGTCTCCTTCAAATCTGCTCCATAGTGAGAACATCTCCAAATCCTTCTCTGTAGTAGAAACAGGAACATGAGATGGGTGCTGAGCCTCTTCTGTGATGGAGGCTGTGGAGAGAGCTCAGGAGAGTAGCAAGAGTGAGACGTTTGTGTAACTTGCCATCTGAGAAAAGCCTAAGGGAATGGGGAAGTTCAGCCTGGTGAAGAGCTGAGGGCAACTATAAAATCTCTCTAAAGATACAGAAAGGAAGGCAGGGACCAATTAATTTCATAAATCTACAGGGCCAGAAGAACAAGTAACAGTGTTTGAGTTACAAAAGCGCTACAATAATAAAAATGCTGCAAAACATGCTCCTTTACAAGGAGTAAGAAGAGAAAGTGTTGTCAGGGAACTGGATCAAAATAAAAAGGCGTTGATTTATTTCTGGATCTGCTGTAGATTTCCATTCTGTCTTTAGCTTTTTAATCAGTGAAGAAGGTTCCAGGAGGATCAATGAATTGCTGTTGATGCAGGGCCCTAGTATGCAAGTTATAGTAGAAACAGTGATTGAATTTATATCATATTAATTTTGCTCCCATATAGCTGCAAATGCATCAGGGTACATGAAAGGAAGATAATCGACAAAAAAAAAAAAAAAAAAAAAAAAAAAAAAAAAAAAAGTATTTTATTTACAGTACAGGCCTTATAAAAAGTGAGTCACCTGATGAACCATAGCTTTTGTATAGCCTGTTCACAAGTCATTCCTAGAAAGACAGCATCATTTGGGATTATTAGGTAATTTTGGGGTTTCTGAATTAGCAGCCAAAAGAACAAATGTTTAAGAAAAAGTTTAAATGAGAATTTAAAATGCTTTGATTCTTGTATATGAAAGAAGAAATATTTTGCTTTGCTCGGTATGAAATGTTCCTTTGCGGAATTTGTAAGAGAAGTATATTAAGCAGTAGACTGAAGTCCCAGGGAGGGAGATGGAGGCAATTTTTGTTGTCCCTTAGCTCTGACTCTGGAGAAAACGGGGGTTCAATTGTCCTCTATCCAGAAGCCATAGCTGGGAAGCTATGGCCAGGATACAGCATCACAAGGCAAACGAAACTTTCAAGTTCTCTCTGCTGCCTTTTATGCTTATATTTATTTTTTTCAAATGAGTTGAGATGTTCTACCTTTGGAGTTGGTGTTCTCCCACCAGCATCAGGACACATGTCCACCTTCTGGCTAAGGTGTCATGATGTGTCAGCGTCCCATGCAAAGAGTAGTGTCAGCAGAAAGAGCTGCTGGAGACTCCCTCCTAGAAACACGAAGGAACTGTGTCAGAGCCATGCCAAGGACAGGCATGTCATAACCCTCTCAGGCAGTTATGGAAATTTAGCTTGGGCTCAATTCAGCCTGTAATTTTACTGAAATTATTCAATGAACTGGAATATCCAGCTGGCATTAGCTGGTAGTATCAGCATAGCCAGAGTCAGGGATGCTAATTTTTCTATCCAACAACCAAAAACCTGCAAAAGAAAGGAATAGCACAGTTTGTTATCATTACAGAAGGTTACATATCCAACTTGGAGAAAAGGCTACAGAAGAGAAATAGGACTTCTTCTGAAGAGGGTAATAAACCCTTGGATCAGCTTGGATAGGAACGTGGTAGAGCTTCGGTCACTTGCAGCCTTTAAGTCATGATTGTCTGTTTTTCTGAAATACAGGCTGTGAATTTAAGGGCCCAATGCCCATATTATTAAGTAAGGTTTGATAACTTTGTGGGTCAGAGTATATACCAGCTGTGTTCAATTAGTGCCTTTATGTCCCCAGTAGTAGATGAAATGAAAGTCAAGAATGGGACGGCGACAGTGACTGGCCCTACTCTTAGCATTGCGTTTGCAGTGTTAGATGGATCACGTTGAAGGCTGTGCATGCACAGGGATCCACTGGAAAAGCCAGTTCTGGTTTCATTTATACACTGAATTCATTGAAGGCAAGTCTATGTGTGATTGCTCACTTTATATTCACTCCCAGAGCTCTCACTTCTGGTTTATCTTAAGTGACTTTGAACAAGTTTGAGCTCCTTTGAAACCGAGCACGCGGAGATAAGAACATCCATGCACAGACTTACCCTTCAATTATGATCTGAATTAAAACCTCGCTTGTTCCACTTCCAGGCTGAAAGCAAACCAAATCACTGAGGCACCGTACAACCCAGAACGGCGTACAACTTAATTGCTAATCACCGCTGACAGCTGGCTGGCTTGGTAGGCCAGCGACACGATGTACGGCCTGTCAACAAGAAGTGAGTCAGCAATATACAAAGATAAGGATCCTGGGACTTCAGCTGATTCCAGCCAGCCTGTGGGGATGGCAGGAAGAGGAATTTTGAACCCTCTGATGTCTTAGGGAGCTGGTTCCAGCCAGGCCCAGTGGAAAAGGAGCAGAGGCCAATTGTTCCACGTTGTGGCCCAGCCCGAGGTGGCTATTACGAAATGCCATTCTCTGTTGCGCAGCTGGTGTTTGAGAGCATTGCTGATCCTGAGTGTACTGGTATGGTCTGGCTAGGTCAGAGTGCCCTGCAATCACTTGATCCTGTTTCGTGGCCAGTTTGCACTGCCAGTCTCATGTGTGGCAGAGGGTGTCCTTGCCACTTCTCCTGGTGGTAGCCAGAAGGGATCTGCTGTCCCCAAACCAGAGAGACTCAGCAGAAAAGTTGGTTTTGCACGCATGAGCCTGACTCATCTTCCACGTACTGAGGAAATGGTTTTGTCCAGGAAATAGCCTATACCATCAAGGTCTTTTCACAAATAATGCTGTCCTCAGTGTTGTTCCTAGAAAACCATTCATGCACAAGCACTGAACCAAGGTGGGTTAATCTCCAAGAAACTGAGGTTGCAGCGTTGCACAGAGTTTGCTGGGCCTGGAACACACATATTGGGAATGGGTGGGCCTGGAACACACATATTGGGAATGGGTGGCAGGTGAAGAGGTGGTACCCCAAGATGGTTGCTGCACCAGGGAACATCCTTCAGCGACAGGCCTGAGGCCCTGGCAGATGCCAGGGAGGGGTCAGTCCAGCTCCAAGCACAGGAAAATCTTTCCACCCTTCACCCTCACCACTGCCTGTCCAAGAGGTCCCTTGGCTGGAGCGGAGGAGCGGAGGAGCAGAGGACAGACAGCTTGTCCTCTATCACCCCAGCATCTCCCAGGCATAGTGGGCACTGAGCCCTGTTCAATCCAGAGAGTTGCATTTCCTCCCCGGTGAAGGGAAAACACAAAATAAAGGAGCTTTCTCCGAGGAAAAGAAGTGATCAATGAAACTGTTGCTTCTGTGGTGCAGCTGCTCGATCTTGTGGGATATCGATGAGCAGCCCTTTGTGGGTTGGTACAAAGAACCAGCGCTGTCATGTTACCAAGATAAAATTATTCAGGTGTGAATTTCCCATTCCTTTAAGACATCAAAAAAACAAAACAACAACAAAAAAATACCAAAAGACACATTGACAGCAACCTCTGAGCACATCCTATTCTTCTTTCCTCCTCAGAACCATGGTAGAAAAACAGTTTATTGATCTCTGCTAAGAAATCAAATGTTGTTATAACTCCAAAGGGTGTCCAGTTACAGAGAAAATCGGTGGTAATCGGAAGCTTCGCGCAGACCTCATCTGACCCTGCTCATTCCGGAACAGAAAACTGTTTTTGTCTAACTCCGAAAGAAACCAGACAAGCCTTGCAAGGTTACTTATAATCCTGACACCACTCTCAGAATTGCCATATGCTGGGAACATGCCTTCTTGCCTATCTACAGTATGTATCTGAAGGACTTTGTTACAGCCCTGATATTTGGCATATCTTAAGCCTATTTGGAACATCAACACCATCAATCACTTGGTATGGGGCCGAGCAGCTGGATGAACCTTGGCTATCATGCGAAGGCTATTTGTCATCTGGGCAAGTCTGTTTGGCATACAATGCTCCAGTCCCAGAACAATTTTCCCTCTCCAAAAATATTCTCTTTGATTCAGGAAACACGTGATTAATAATGAACAAGGGCTTAAAGATGGAGGTCAAGGCTGAAGTCTTAACCAAACAAGTGCATTGCTTGCTAATGTTTGCCTCAGCCTTCAAATATTCCCTTGAAGAGCACCCTCAGTGGAGAAATACTAGACTGTTCTCAAATAACACAAAATCCAAGAGTCCTGAGTGGCTGTGGCCGCAACAGAGGTTTTCTTCAGCTGTGACGATGTTGTTCTTACAAATCAGCAGCTAGACAAGACATCTGTAATAGCAACCTACATCTAGGATGAACCGTGCCCACATTAAATTCCCGTTCTCTCTAACACAAGTGATACTTGGCACATCTGACATTTAGGCAATTAGCCCTCTCTTTAAAATAAGAAATATTAGCTAAAGTATCTTAACCATCTGTGTGAGCCAAAATAAGAGCAGGGGAGTTTACATAAACAGTCTTAGCATGCTTAACAAGCGTGTAGCTAATGATTTATTTTTTTAAGCCTCAACAATAGAGGCTACTGGATATAAGCAAGTACTTCGTCACTCGTGTCTTTGTGCTGCTAATGAAAGACTAGTAATTAGTGGGTGACTAAACTTCAAAAGTACATGTTACTTCAATACTCTGGGTTGTAAAAGACAGATTCTCCCCAGCCATCTGCAGAGCCAGAAGGAAAAGGGAGGAGAAAAATATTTTGAAAGTTTGCCTTATCAATTAGGGTATTTTGTTCATAGCTGCAGCCCCACTTCTTAGCCTCTCTTCATCGCTTATCTTTCCCCATCTACTCTGTGTTTGCCAGTTGTCTAATCTTGTTTAGGATGTAAATAGACAGGGAAGTTGTGTGGCGCTGCACTTTTATAAACAGATCCCAACAGAAGGCAGCGCAATCTAGCATCTGACTTGCTGTGGGGCTTGCCGGGTAGGGAGCACATGCCATGCTTCTGCTTACAGGGACAACCCCGCTAAGCAATGACAATGCATGGAAAACCCAAATTTGTTAGTGCTCATTGTTACTAAAGCAGGGTGAGTGACCTTGTCATATTTAACAGCGTTGAGCAGACACAGTGGTGTAGATCCTGAGGGCAAAAAAAAAAAAAAAAAAAAAAGAAAAAAAGAAAAAAAGAATTTCCACCAGTGATGTAATAACATACCCAGATAATTAACCCCTTTCCCGCTTCCAACGGCTCAGATAACTGCATAGCCCAGCTGGCAAACTCACAATGCTCTGCACCCATGCAGTCAGCATTTGTATAAACAAAACCCCAAACAAAATCAGAAACAGCCTGTCTCATCCCCAGACAAGTGCAGCATTCGGAGGGCAGCATGGCTCCAGCCCTGCCGTGGACGTGCTACCTCCATCTCCCAGCAGGCACAGGAGGTACAAGTGATGGCAAGAAGCAACCCAAGGGTATGGAAAAAGATGCACGTCTTAGCTGCTTTTCCAGTGGAGCTGAAAGCTCTAGGGACCGAGGAGTGAAATACCTTGTTTACCGCTAAATTCCTGATTCATGTAACTAAGCAACACAGCACTACGGCTCCAGAAAATGGAAGCAAAGTTAGTTTTTTAACAATGCCACATTACCTTTGTACATCTTGTTCCAACTCTCCCTCAGGGTCTTACATGAATGAATCAGAAAATTGCTCCCTTATGCGAGGCTTGTGTCTGCACCTGCATTAAATTCATGTCAGAGAGGGGTGGAGGAGGCGATGCTGGGCGCACCAATGGGATGGTACATCCGGATCGCAGCGCTCGCTCTGCTCAACACGACAATTGCCTTTAATAGCTTTTTGAGGGAAGACAAGAAATGAGCCTTGCACCAGTGGTGGTCCCTTCAGATTAAAAAAAAAAAAAACAAAAAAAAAAAAAACAATTTGGGGGCTTGTTAGATTTAGTGCCTGTCTCCCATATGGCTGGTCATCCTCCTGCAAACAGTCAGAGATACAGTGTCCATGTAAATGGGAATTAATTGCTGACACTTAGAGCATTAAAAAAAAAAATAAAAGTACTTTCTTTGCACCAGACTAATATTTTCGATGGTAGAAAACTGGAGTTTCAAATGGTCGAGTTTGGGGCCTGCGGGTGTCTCAGAGACGGATTCCTGGACCGATGCCCACAGCCCTGGTCTGGCACGGAGCCAGACATGGAGCTGAAAGGAAAGGGCCTGTTTTCTGGTTCTGGTGCTGGAGGCTGCTTCCACCACTCTGGCACAGGCAGATCAGAAATTGGGCTCAGCCTTGAACCCAAGCATTGGACTAAACCTAATCTGAAGCTTCGGCCTGCTTCACATCATTCCCGGTGGTTAATTCCAGCTGTTCAACTTCTCCCCCCATCCCCGAGCCAGGGAGGGTTTTGTTGACAAATTTGCCATGCATTTCAAGGAAAGCAGGATCTGGCCAAGGCTTTGGGGTTATATATTTTTTTTCCACTTCAGGAAATGGAAGTGTTGGCAAAAATATTCTCCGTTGTTTAGGATAAGAGAGTGTTTGGGCATATCCAGTTTTAAGCGGTCTGCTTAGTCTGATACTCTTGATATACGAGACAGCAAAGAAATATGTCTAGGAGCCTTGGAATGAGGCATCTTTTTTATAAGATGAGTGAAATACACACGAGGATGAAATATTACTTGCATATTACCACCAAAGCTGGTTAAAATTCACTCAATTGACTCCAGATGTGGGTTTCTTCAGCAATTTTAAAGTTAGCACTACTGTAACTAGGTGTGAGGCCAAGGCAAACTACTCTAGTGCTTTATAGCACTTGGAAGCTACAGTAGTCAAATCAAAATATGTTACAAGAGAATCAGTTTCTCTAAGCTTAGCAGCAGGAAGGATTTAATATACTGAATACAGCCAACCCATCTTCATTTGAAAGAACATAAAATAAATCCTTACCACATTTGTGACTTACTATTTGCATAAAGGACCCGGTTCATGAAGCAGATCCCTGGCATTACTCATGCAAGCAGGGCCATGCAGCTCCACAATACTTTTCATTTATTTTATTTCCATGAGGTTACAACTGCAGTCAAGGTGAGCATGCATCTCCATGCTCTGCTAACGCAGGTCAGTCATCTGAATATTGTAAGCTACTTTTCAATATTTATTTATTGTGCAATGGAAGATATAATTTCTACTTTTGTACTCTTTTCCTCTGCATGCTTATTTGCCTTGCAATTGGGAAGTCTGTGTAAAAGCTTCACAGGGGAATCCACTGCAGTACTCACCAGCAGAAAGTTTTACTCGTCCGATATTGAGTGGCACAGGATATCTTAACAATGCCTTTTAGTATCTTATCTGTGAATTAACCACCTATGTTTACACTGGCACAGAACATTTCAGTTACTGTCTTCAGCTCTCCTCCCCTGTCAGGCACAGCCAGGACACCCGTCCTCTGCCCTGCTCAGCGAGGAGAGGATCTCCATGGTAAGAGATATTCAAACACGCCAAAACATAAAATGATTACATTTCCCCAGCAGCTCCAACCTTTTCTGCTTTTTCCATTGCAAGCCTGCTAAGATCTTGGTATTAAGGCTCCAGGTTTAAGAGCAAGGAGTTTGTCACCTTTATTGAACTTAACTTGAGTTGATGTTCTTCTTTATTCATTTCAAAATAGAGGGGCCCTTGGAAACATGACCCAAGTGCACCCTAAAAAAATAAAATAGAGAAACTGTAAGCCAAAATGATTTATTTTAAAGTTAGGGCATTGCTCTGTGTAAACCAGACCCCTGACTTCTGAACATTTAAAGCTGGTGATATTGCAGCCATGCTATACTGGAGTGACAGACGTGCTGCACTTCCACCATGGAAAATACTTTTCCCGTCTGTAAAGGAAGAAGTAAGATTTGCCACAAAATTGCACAGCAACCTAAGTGTTTAAGACTTTCTCTAAACCACTCAAAAACAGCTCCTTTCTGCATGATGTTTCCAGTGTGGGCATATTGCAAGAGGATAATTTTAATATACAATTTAAGGTGGTCAGGTAAGTCTCTTTTAATATATTTCATATAGTAAAGGTTTAGAAAGAAAACCTGAGGTCATCTAGGGGTTTTGATTGACATTCCCTTGAAACAGATTTTTCAGACAACTGTGTTAGTGTGTGTTGGTGATACAAGGACGTATCCTCAGCTGGTAAAAATCAGTGCAGGGGATCTTTGCCAAGTTACAAAAGATCTCATGCAAATTTTCTCTGATGATTTTAGAATACTTTAGTTCTTTGGTAAAACATCATTTAACTCAAAGTTTAGAAGAGATGTGAGCAGCAGAAAAAAGTGACAATAAACCAGATGAAAATATCTCACACTTAAGAACCCTTGGCATGCTACACAGCACTATTTGATTAAGTGAAGTTGTAACACAAAGACAAGGATTAATCACACAAAGGAGCAACATAATTAATTGCAAAAGCTAAGGGAGAATTTCAAGAAAGAATGCATCCTTTCATTTAGCTTACAAAAATACAATTAGTAATTATTACTGATTTCCTGGAGAAAGTCCAGAGCAGAATTAAAAATATCTTGAGTCACAAGGAAGTTCATTGGTCTGCAGGGACAGACATGCTTGGCTCCGTGAAGCTTGTATTTGTTCAGCAAACTCCTTGTTTTTAAAGTGATCCGGGCTGAGTTACACATCAGGACACCCATGACTGGGTCTGTGCCAGCACTGAGGAACTCTTATTTTTAAGTGCCTTTTACCTAGTTTAAATAAAATCAGATTTCTGCCTGAAAATTTTGTAACAGTTGCTGCTACGGGTAATATTTAAAGATCACTGTAATTCAGACAGATCATTACAAGCAATCAGAAGAAAAAAAATAAATAAAAAAATCATCCATTTAAAAATAAATTCACTATAAAGGCATCATGAGCAGATCAATTTTACCTAAATTATTTTAGTTTGTGTGGGGAAAATTGATGCACTTGAGAGGAACAATATCCTTTAAAAGTTTATCCGCCTGGGATCATCTGCTCCAGCCCGTTTGTTCCAGCCTGCAGACCAACACTTCGATCACAGGCGTATGATCAAAGCGTGCAGCTGAGGGCCCCATTAGGGGTCCCATGTGGGGCTCACAGCTCCCACACAGCACTGCTGCCTTCTCAGCCTCTTCTTCTTTTTTTTTAAACTCCCACAAAAGCACTGAGCTCTGTATTTTCTGCACTTGCTTGCAGCCTTCGCTTGCACAGGGTCTGCTTGGTAGCCCCTAGGTTTGGTTGAAAGTTCCTAGTTTACTTCGGCAGGAGTCAAATGAGACCACAGGGAGTTGTGCTTCCTCAGCCTGACAGCAAAATGCCTGGCCTCACATCTCAGATTCGTGTAAAATGCTTGTGATAAAGAGTTGTAGCATATGGAAATTAGTGTAGAAAAATCAGCAGAAAAATCTGAGAGTCTGGTCAGGAGCTTTTCAAGGGCAAGGCATATGCCTGCAGTACCGCACTGGTGCCTGTGGATGCAGACTCAGTATACAGGCAGATAGCCTGGGTAAGCAGTGAAATGTGCCTACTTGCCCTGACTTAAGCCAAGCTGCCTACGCAAGTTAATTTCCAGGCTTCCTTTATACGCTGTCTGCCTTCAAAGGCATCTCCAGGCAATTCTGTTTCCAGTGCAATGGTTCTGTTATGTTATCCTCTTGAGTATGAACACAAACTGCAGTACAGGAGATTCCCTCTGAAGGCCAGGAACACTTCACTGTGCAGGTGACCAAACACTGGCACAGGTTGTGTGTGGGGTGTCCTCCTTGGAGATCTTCAGTATCTGCCTGGACGTGGGCCTGGGCACCCTGCTCTGGGTGGCCTTGCTGGAGCAGGGGTGGGACCAGGTGGCCTCCAGAGGGCCCTGCCAACCTCAGCCGTTCTGTGGTGCTGTGACTATTTGAAAAGGGATTCGTGCCTAAATTCTCACTGAAGCTTGGCCCATTGGTTCCAAAGAGCCAGACTGTGGCCTGCAGCCTCAGCGCCTTGTGCTGCTGGCTGAGAGCTGCCCGTTGCCTGAGGGCCTTGGTGGGAGCAGGGCCAGCATGGCCAGGTGCACACCAACTCCTCCTGCACTGCCCAGCAAAGGGAGCAGGAACAAATTATTCTGGGAGACATTCCAAGGTGGAAGGAGCTCAAGCAACACTCAAGTTGTTTTAGCCTAGCTTTGGGATAAACGTGGCAGAGAACAAGCCTCAAAATCTGGCAGCCAAAAACACCTCTATGTGCATCCATGCATCCTCCACACTTAGCTGAAACCAGCTTAGTGTTACCCAAAACGCTTCTACTACATTATATTTCACTGTAACCAGGCATTTCATTTTGCTTGCTTTTGATGTTGCTGTTGAATACACACTTTGTGTATTCAACACAGACAGCACAGATAACCCATTTTATTTAAAGTTGTTAGCATTTTATTTAAAGTTCTTAGCAAATGCCCGTGTGGCACTGATGAAAATACAGGCTCTAGCTGTGAACTGCCTCAAATAGAAAACACCAGGGAGACTCCAGTATTTACAGAGAGATGGATGAGTTACACGATCTAATAGGTCTTTTCCATCTCAGTTTTTATCATTATGATTCATGCTAATTGTTAGTGGGAAATTACTTAGTGTCAGTAATAGAGGTGACACATTCATTTCTTTGTAGTCATTGCACATACATTGCATTTGAGGTGAGAGAAAGGGTTTACTTCTCCTCTCCTTTTCCCAGATGCATGTTTGGATTTCATGCATAAATAGTCTTTCTTCCCTTAATCTGATTCACATGACAGTATGCATTTGCATAAAGCTTCTTCTTGGGAAAACCATTCAACCCTTTATCTAGAGACAGTAGACGTGTCGCAGAATTATGTCCTGCTTTACAAGACAGGTTTTTTTTTCTTTTCTCCTGATGCATTATTTGTATCATATGCTAATTTGTTATAATGGTTATTAAGAGCACCAGGCCTTGCCTTTCAGCTTCCCACATTTCCCCAGGCATTCCTTAACATCCCTCGCTTTTCAGCTGTGCTCGTCTTCTGTCAGGAAATAAAGAACAATTAATACACACTGCAGATAAAAATGTTCACACCATCCCACTCACTATTTGTTGTGGCTACAACTCCTGTGTGCTCTGTGCTTTCTAGGCATCCTAGCTGGATCTGCCCCAGCAGGATGTGAATGGTAACGTAACATAAAGCTGCTCATTTTCATCATACCACCTGTGGTTGGCCGGAGGGGCAGTGCTATAATTTAGCCTAAAAATCAAACTCTGCTTCAAATAAAGCTCAGATTCAGACTTGGGACTTCAAAATCTTCCAGTCTGTGCTGCAGAGCTACTTATCTGTTGTCAGGGAGGGAAGTCAGGATAGCAATTGCCCTCGCTGTATTTCTGCTGTTCAGCGAACTCCTTGTTTTTAAAGTAATCTGGGCTAAAATCTCACCCCTAGTAGCTCCACTCATCTGAGCCCTAAAGAACAGGGCTATAGAACAGCCCTTATCACTTCAAAATCACCCAGTTCTCTAACCAGCAAAGGAGGTTTCAAACTCCTACCTCACCTCCTTCCTGAATTTCTTGTGAAAAAGCTCCTACCGCAGACAGAGTTCACACTCCAGAGCTTTGAGTTGATGTTCTTAAGTCAACAGAGTTACAATGGGATAGGGCTAAGCTGTGACTCTACCCCTGGCTTCCACTTTGGCCCATTTCTACTTCTTGGATTCAGGGCAATATCCTTCTGAACTCTGACAAAACGTAGTGCATGGGATAACTCATTTTTGTGGCTATGTAACTGAAGAAAGAGAGATCCAGTCTTTACAACCTTAGTTTTGAAAAAGCCTGTGATTTATAATGTAGCAGCAAATCTAGATATATTTTATAGCTTTTAATAAACAGTGAAATTGTGCTGGACATTTTTATGAAACTAAGTTCCTTTAGTCCCAGTCCTGAAGTAGAGGTTTGAATGAAGCCAGTATCAATATTTTTCTCTTGATACAGTATCATGTGTTTTAGAAAGCCAAAATCTGTATAAACTTCACCTAAAATGGTACTTTTCCATGGAGTCATGATGTCTCAAGTTGATACAATATTTATCATCATCACTGAGTTATAAAGTGTCTTCTTGGGAAAGAGAGACGTAGATAGATTTTATATCAACATTAAGTCAATAGTTAGAGTAAGAATAGATTAGCATCCATTCAGTACAGTGCTAGAATGGTGTCAAGGGGGTTTGTGACACCATATACCACAAAAGCACAAGTCAATTAGGCTGTCCTATGGGAAGATTTCGAATTTGCAGCTCAGCTGAAGTGGCTCTCTGAACTAAAACAGTGATAAATATAGCAGTACATCACTGTGTGTATGTTTAGATACCCACATAAAATTATTTCAAGCAGTCAGAAGGATGCAGGTAAGTGCCTTCCAGTGAAACAAATGAAGGCAAAATTTAAAACCCAATCATCTACATTTTAAACTCACAGCTATTTTTATATCAATAATTTCACTGAGATAATTGGTAAGAGCAATAGTTTTCTGAATGGGGCCCTAAATTTCCAAAATGTAGCAACAGTCCTCAATTATCAAGCTTGCTTAATGTGCACACAAATTAAAGAAGGTGAAGGTTAAATATTATATTTGAAATAATTCAGTAATCAGGAACTGGATCTTTTAAAAAGAGACAAAAATGATTCAGTGGGAGACAAGCGTGCTGCTGCTGCTGCTGTTCAGTGCAACCTTTGCATTCCTAATTATTCCATGTTGAGTAATATATTACAAAAAGGAGAAAGCGTTATGTACGTGCAGTATCAATCCATTTCTTAAGGAAAGGAGAAGTAAAGTAAAACAGGAAATTCACCTATTATGAGCTATCGAAGGTCAATGATTCAGAAGCATTCTGGTGCTCAGCACACTGAAGTACTGATATCTGTCACCTGGGCTGATGGAGATAACCATCCATATGAAGACTTCAGTTTTATTTCTTGGATATGTTCAGCTGTCGTTAAAACAACCACAGAAAAAGGCAACACTAAGTTATTGGACAGACCTAGACCCCTGTCTTTAACCAAGTTACACTGCTCAGCAGAGACTCAAACTCACCCCTACATTTTGAAAGAGCAAGTGCTCACAGCACTTGTGACACTGCCAGCTGCCTTGCCGCCCGTGTGTCTTGCACTCTCTGCTGAAACAGGGGGTTCATTCAAAGCCTACAGAGTACTCTGCCATGTACACGTAGCATAAACAGTGCCATAGAGTCATGAGATTCTTCCTCAAGAGGGACTTCTCTTTCTATGTCCTCATAATCCTGTTTCCACCTTCCCCAAATCCCATAGAGAAATCAAATGGAGAAATTTACTGAAAAGGGAACAACTCCACATAAGCACACCTCAAATATATTCTTTTGTATCCCCTGCAATGAAACACGTACACGGCTCTGAGATATAAATAGCTCTTCCGTAACGAGCAAGCAGCTTCCCAGGAGAGCAGTGGCTGCTCTCAGGCTCAGGTTGGATTACACAGCACCCGCTCGAGTTTCTCTCTTGTTGCTGTCTGCAGAGTTGAAGAGGATGCACAGGAGAGGGAGACTGCCAATGAAAGAAGGAGCTACTGGAGCTCACCCCTGTTTCTTCCAACAAGTTGGATATGCAAGATGTTTGCACAACACCCGTTCAGAGAATGCACATGTCTACATGTGGTTCCTAGCCTGCCAACAATGCTAATTCCCCAGGGAGAAGCTGGGGAATGCCCTGTGGCTGGAGGACAGCCAAAACGTAGTGACAGCACCAAGTTATCTCTAAGCTTTTGTTTTACCATGGTATATTCCTTCTCAACATCTGTTGGTTATTTACTGGCAAACACTGAAATAATAAATAAATATGGTATTTAAATGTACCACAGTGCGCAGGGCAGAAAGTATCAGGGTTTTAGGGACTAAGGTGCACCAGGTCAAGCACTGGCAAGGGGATGGAGGGAATCACTCTGCTCCCTGCCCTGGTCTGACTTCAGCCCTGCTATCTCCATGCAAACACCGTCCTGCTTTCTGGTGTGGCGTGGCTAAGTGCAAACTGCAGCAGTGACAGAAATACACGTCTCCCACTGCCCAAACTGCTTCCCAACTCTGCCTTCAAACCAATAAGAAACAGTTAGAATCGTCTTTTTCCTGTCCAGCACGTGAAGTTAGCCTGAGACTTGTGGGCAGGATGGTTTGAGCAACTGCTGTTCTCAAGTGTCCCAGGACCAAAGGAACAGTTCTAGCTGTTGTGAGACTTTCCTGCTTCTTGCTGAAGAGATGCTGGGGAAGCATGTCCTGAAATGAGCAATGAGATGGTAAGGTCAGAAAAAAATAAACAAACAATTAAAACCACAACAAATCAAAACAAAACCCAAACAATCACCATCACCAAAAGTATCCCAAACTCCTGTGGATAATTCTACAGAGCCTTAGCTATAGAATAAAGGGAGAACACCCCACCTGCTAATTGTAACAATTGCTCTTCTCACAAATACAAACCTACCATACCAGGAGAGCACTACATGTTGAAAATGGTCATTCCCCAAGGGTGCCCTGAGGACAGCCAACTTAGGTGTGCCCATCCCCAGAGATCTCCTGTATCCGTAGTTAACTAGAAATCATAAAAACCTTCATCAGTGACCAAACATCATTAGGTTTCTGAGGTGAGGAATGTCTGCTTTTTGCCTGCTAAGATCAGTAACAGCTGAGGAAATCCAACAACACTCTTTATGAGCCCCTTAGAGCTTATAAAATGGCATTAGCTATTATCATAGTTAACATTGCTTGATGTGGAAATATAAACTTGGGAAAACAAGTACTAAAACATTTGTGTAAATGTAACTCCTGACATTTATATTTATTAATGTGCTTTTGAATAGTATTCCATATTAAAAAAAGAGATTGATTACTCTGAATGTGGAAAATACCACGTTGTCACTAATATATTTTATTTGATTACAAAAGCAATATAAAAAGGTTTTTAATATAATTCTTATGCACAATTCAGTATGCAAGATTTTTTTTTTTTCAAATGTAACACACTCTTGACAAGAAACAGATATGTTGAAAGACATCAATAAATGTACTGATTAAGAGTTTGAGACACTTACTTTAAAAATCTGGAGCAAAGGATGACTATTCTAATTACCTGAGACATGTGAAGTCAATTGTCCTTAATACTTTAAGAATGACAGATTACAAATGAATAGATATTAGGGCTTTCTGCTCTGTTGCTTGCTGAAGAAGCTGTTGAAGGACAAGTACTTGGATATGTCACCTTGTGTCTGGGGAGGAGGGGAGCGAAGAAGACTGAAAGGATGATGATGGGAAAAGTGAGATTATCTCAGTGTTGCATTCTTTCCTAAATCCAGAGTGGGAACTGACTCTTCAAGAGAAAACAAAGCTTTGTGTTTTTCAATTAGAAATACTTAAAGGCATATGCAGCTAAGCTCCAAGTCTTAGGCTCTCTTCACAGCTCTGGGTACTTCTAAGAAATTGCACAGGCCATATTTCCCATATATAAAAAAGATTTATTTATTTTTTCTTTACTGCTGGGATGACACACCCCTCAGACCAAGCTTTTTGCTGCTTTCAAGAGAAAAGGCTCACACAGCTAAATGTGCAATGATGTTAATACCAACCTCCAGCTAAATAAAGACCCGGTCTTTGTTCTAAGCGCCCCTGCGAGCTGCTCTGCCTTTAGACAGGAGAGGCACACCTGGGACCCAGCCCTGGTCCTCGGCAGGTCAGGAAGAGAGCTGAATTTTAGATGGAAACAAACAGTGAGCATGAATTCTGTAGGTGCAATACTGGGGCTTTTATCCCAGAACCACAGCGTGAGGCCAGAGTTAGCACAGTCACCTAGTTTACATCTCCTGCATGAAATAAAACACAATTTGCTGCTTCCAGCAGGCAAGCCCATTAGGGAGCCTTTGCTGTTACGTTTGCAAACAGCCCCACGAGGCAAAGCTCAGCAGAAGTCTCACAACCAGCACAGGAGGTGCCACAGTCCATGAGGTTACCACGCAGAGCAGCAGCCCGGCCACCCCTCCTCAGAGAGGGACAGAAGGGGACCGATGTCCAACTGCATCCTCCCCATGACTGACACACATGTGCTAATGCCTGCCTGCCACTCTTCATACAAACCTCCCTGAGAGCGGTGACCTCGCCACGGAGGTATTTATGACATGTTCATTACCTGGCACCTGAACACCTGGAAGAGAAAGGCTCTGTACTCCACTACCAGCCCTCCGAGTTGAGCTGTTCTGCTAATTGCATTTTATTCTCATTTATTATAAATAATGTGGCTATTTCTCCGTCCCCTCTTTCTCTTTCCACATGAGGTGCAATGTAGAAAAATGATTTACTCTTTTATCTAAGTCACCAAACAAGAAAATGATTTCTGTTCTGTATTTCTGTTCTAATCCACAATAAGGAAAATAGCTTTAATAAAAAATGCTTTATACCTAAAATAATAATGTTTATTTATGGAAATCAATATTGGCATCTATTGTCCCCAGCCAATTAACATTCCATTGGCACAGAACAGTCACGGGCAGTGACTGAACACAAAATGCAGCCCTTGAGAAGATTTTAGCAAACACACAGAAATATACCCAAGTTTATCAGAACTGGTAAGGGACACAACAAAACCAGCAAATCACTGATCACCATTATAAACTCAGCAGCAGATCTTTCAATATCTTGGTCCTCTAAACATAAGGGATATTTACCCCGCCTGAGCTTTAGCAACACAACCTCCCTTGTAGAAACAAAATGCCAGTTAAATAGAGGCCTTGTTCTTCTGTGGCTTCCCCAGAATTTAGCCCAAGATGAACTCGAGCTAGTGTATCTGTGTTGCCATTGGGTTCAAATATCCCCACCGCACATGGGACTCATCATCAAAGTTTTTGTGGCTTTTTTTTTTTTTTTTTGGAAGTCCATTCTCTTCAGAGTGGACAAATTAAAAAAGTAGCAGACAAATGACACACATTTGAAAGTCCAGAACATGGACTCCTTACTCCTCCCCCTGTGATAGACTTAGAAAAAAATGTGTGTAGTAGCAGAGCCCAAAATTAATCTTACAAATTATATAAGGGTATTTGCTTATCAAGCCGTATGAGAGAGTCACAGGACCTGACCGTCTTGCTTGTGGAGAAATAGAGTTTCCCAAAAATTCACTGCCCTGCCAGTAGGGAACCACAGTCTTGGCTACAGTTGTGATGTCCTAAAAATTTATCTGCTCTGGAGAGAGGAAACGCTTTTAAGAAGCACTCAAGAAAGCAGGACCAAAGTTACGGGGTGATGTTCTCCTCCAAGTGCTTGAGGTAAGAGGGAAATGTGAAATTTGAAGGTGACAGAACAGTAGCCATCTGCCAGGGCCAGAAAATAAATTGAAAGCTGACTTATAAACCACTTATTTGTAACATAAAATGAGTGAAGACGTAGAAATTGAACTGCAGAATTGTCTTCTCATCCTCCCACTTTAGCCCCTCCTTGAGAACAATCAGAAATTCTCAGTAATTTGGCACAACGGCCCCTTCTCCTGCTAGTCTCCTGGGTGCACCTCATTTCTTCCAGTTATTCTTAAAGAGCTTCATTAGGCAACCAATTATATGATTCATACACATCTAGGAGAGAAAATATTTTAGTGAAATCTTACAGTTCCTGACTCTACATTCTTATAGTCAAAACCACAGGGACACAGGGCAAATTTATCTACCTAACCACACAAATCTTTCCATTTTCCCCAACGTACAGCAACTAGGTTTAATTATAATTAAACCTTTACCTAAATGAAATAATTGCCATATTACTTCTGTCCAGGTGAGACAAGGGGTAAAAAAGAGTTGTGATACAATTAAAAGACTTTAACAGACAGAGCACACTGAAACAAGGTCATTTCCTCCAACAACAACAACAAAAAAGTATCAGAAAGTAGATTTTAGGAAAGAAAAATCCCAGCTTGAAGCAACCTGAAGATGTTTCAAAGCACCTTTGCTCCCAAGAGGGCAAAAGAAAGAAGAAAATCCAGCTAACCCCAACCATAGACGTTTTCTTGTCTGATAAGTCCAGAGCCAGGTGGCTAGAATAAAAGATTTGTGTTTATCTGTTGGGAGATCAGCACTGATTCATTCTCATTACACTGCAGTGAGCTCACCTGTGAGGCTTTATGGATGCCTTGGGGGAAAGAGCTCAGCAGGGGTTAACTTCTTGTTGAGGGGGAAGAAAGGAGAGGTGAGATTTGGGTTTTAATTGGTGCAAGGGGAAATCCCCTCTCTTTTATATACGTGGTACAGAGAAAAACACAGGTACTAAGAGCAATAATAAAAAGTGTTAGGACAGGGTTTTGCTGAGCACAATTCTCTAAGCGTTTCCAGGTCAGCTTGGAGGTGGGGGAAGGGAGTTATCATCCTAACAGCTTCCCCTGAGGTTCGGTGGGGAGCTCAGTCGTGAGATTTGTGGGAAGCTTTAGCAAGTGTGAAAGCAGTGAGTTTATTGCTTGAATTAACTCTGAGCTGAGGAATAAAGTACGCTTAATGCACTTTTAAAGCACCGTGCTTTACCTCCCCGTTTGTTTCTATAAAAGGATGCTTCCTAAGCAGATCTGTGCAGTATATTTGTCCCTCTGGGTTTTACCTTGATTTGCTTGGTTGATCCAGACCTAAGAGACTTGAATATCTGCTCCCAGAAGTCATTCTTTCACCGTGAACCACTGATTACTCTCTCGCTTTCCATTTAAAAGACTCCAACTTGCAAGACTGCAGATTTCATGTGCTGGAAACCTAAAATGCCAGTGCTTCTCTCTGCTGCTCTAACTGCACACATAAAAGAAATCAGTTAAAACCAGCCAGAACAGTTGCTTTAGCCCGTTTCACAGGTGATGCGAAATAAAAAGCCAGGCTGTTTAAAAGCAAGAACAAAAAGAAAAAAAAAATAAAAAAAGAAAAGCAAAGAAAAAGAACAACATCCAACTTTTGCATATGGCTGCAAGGCAGTCTATTTTGAACAAAACCCTCTTAAGTTATTCCAAAAGGACTTGCTTGTGTAGGCAAAGCCTTCCCATAGCAGTGAGCGTATTTCTTTGTGTTGCCCTCCGCCTGCTCAGCCGCTGCCTGCCAAAGGCCACAAAGAGCCAGCCCTTGCCCGTTTTATGGCAGACAGGGAGACTTTTCCAGGGCCTCCCCACCAGTTTCTTCACTCCACGATAAAATGCACAAAAAAAAGTTATATTACTCCCCCCTGCCAATTTGAACAGGAAGCACTTACTGCTGGCAAATAATAATGTTTTGTATTTGTGAATTTTCGTTCTTTCTTTTTTTATATATATTTTGTTTTATTTCCTGCATCTAACTCCTTGTTAGGTTAGGCAGCTGCCTACTTTGCGTAACCTTAAAGCTGTCCCTGGCAAATGCTGTGTTGTATTCCCACTGAGCCTGTGAAGTTTACAGAATAACAGGGCTGCTTTAATGTGGCAAATGGAAAGGCCGGAGATAGGCCAAAATTACTTTGACATTTAAAAAATCCAGCATCTTTTGCTTTACACCTTCACTTAGTGCTGGAGTTAAGAAACATTTAAAAAATAAAGCTTTACAGATTCCTGTTAAATCTAACTATTTCATACTGTGTAATTAATTGTGCCCTTGCTCTTTCAATCCTCTTGAACTGAAATTAACAACATTGTGGGAAGCTTTGACTTTTACAAAGATGTATAGTTTAAAAACTGTTAAGAAATACCGACTCCAAGAACAAAGCAAGAGAAACGTAATAAACAGCCTGTCTGGGGGAGAAGCAAGCCCATTTCTTCATCTTTTTCTTTGTCAGCTGCAACTTCCCCCACCTTAGTGCATCTCACAAAGTGAGTAATTCGAAGTAGAGCGGGGATGCACGGTACGGTGACACAGAAATCTTCTGGCTCCACAACACCCATTTACTTTCACCTACGTTGTGCTCTGTCAGCTGCAGACTACTGAAAAAATGCCCCCTTTACCTTTCTATCCTGTTTAATACCCAGGATCTGCTGAAGACAAAAAATTGGGGTGGGAGTTATTCTTAGTCCTTTTTTTTTTTTTTTTTTTTCATCATGAGGAACAACTAGCTCCATGCTATTGATATTATTATTTTGTAACTCAAAAAGGAAGCACTAATGTGCTTTTTCATACTATTTTTCTGGAGCCCGGCCTGCTCTGCAGAGACCATGAGGGCAAACAGCAGGGTCAACTGTGGCTGGCCAACATTCGTGCCACCGTTTCCCCTGCAGGTCCTACCAGCAGCCTCTGCACCTCTCATTCGGGGGTCTCAGCCTCCAGAGGCATGTGCCAACCTGCTGGGAGAGGAAACAAAGGAGGTTCACTGCTGCAATGAGAGACAAAAGCCAGCATGAACTCTTGGTGGTCAGAAGAGCGATTATTCCCCAGAGTTGGTCATGACTTTGGCACAGAGTATGAAGACTGACTGGTGTACTCCTAATCTACACCTATCTTCTGGCTTTCTTTTTCCCCAATGAAACAAGAAGATCAAAAATAAAGGAGCCTAAAGTTTCTGGGGGACATCATTGACATGTAAGTAAAATACTCAAAGAACTAAACAGGCATCTTGCTTGAAAAAGAAGTCAGGATTTCTACCATCATCTCCAGTGGAAGCAGGCTGAGCTCTGAGGATGAGATGCAGTGGTTTTTATCCCAGGCTCACTAAACAAAGACAGAAGAAGCCTTGGAGAGCTGCACCCAGTGCTTGCCATGAAAAGGACAGGAATATGGCCACTGGCCTCAAGGAGAGCAGCGGGAGCTATTCATCTGGGCAGCTCCCATGCTGGTGCCAGCAGCCATGGGGATCTCTCATCACCACATCTCTGCATCTGACCCAAGTGATTTCTCATCGCATCGACCTGAGCTAGAGTCAAACCATGCTGTTTAAAATAGCAGAATGTAGCTTATAATCAAACAAGTCCTTTCAAAGAAACGGTGGGGCAGGAAGAAGGAGTAATTGGAATGGGAATAACACAAAAAAAAAAAAAAAAAAAAAAAAAAAAAAGAGGGAAGGTTTGGCTGGGATCTCTCAAAGAGGCTTGGGAGGTAAGTATTTGCCATGCCTGCAGTTAAGCATCCTGCTGCCTGCAGGAGTGTATTACCACATCTTAGGTGCTGAGGGTCTGTGCAGAAATTAAGTTTTTCACCTAAATTAAAGCAATTAAAATAAGCTGTTCACCAACCAGGAATGAGAGTCCTGAAAGCCAGCACGTGCAGGAGAGAGCTGCCTGACCAAGGCTGGTAAGAAACACCAGTGTTCCTAACGTGTTATATCACAGCAATTTTCCCTCCTTTCTTCATCTACAGAGATACTGGACACCCACCTACCAATTTGTACACACCTGTGGAGAAGGGTAACCTGGCTTTAAATGAAGCTGCTCCCAAACCACAGGTAAAACGTAATGCAGAACAAAATGTAGATCTGCCTCCTTCATTTGTTGCTCTTTAAATGAGGCAGTGAGCCTGCTCCTAATGAATAACTACAGAGACAAAAGAATGAGGAGGCAGGGAAGCAGAAGGCAGTCAGTTCAAGTGGAAACTTCCCAGGAATTTGGGAGCAAAATCCAGCTTTTCAGTAAGGTGAAACTATTATCTGAATTTTTACCCTAAGACAGCACAACTCAGACATTAAAAATCTGTACTGCCTAGGGAATCAAATCTCTAGCTCATGGAGTAATTTATTCCTGAATCAAAATATATTATAGTGTCTTCACTTCTATTTAAAAAAAAAAAAAAGTAAAAAAGTAAAAAAAAAAGTAAACATATATAGTCAACATATATGCAATGCTAAGGGAATTCTTGTTTGTAACAACAGTAAGAATACAGTGAGACCCAAAATATTCTAGGTGGAAACATACAGGAACACAGAAACTGTCACTCAGATATTTTGATCTTTTGGACAAAAAAAAATCAAACGTTATTCTGCTGTGACACAAATCACTATCCTTTAGCACTGATTAGTTTCACAGACACCTGCAACTACTCCACGCACCAAGAGCCAATTTGTACACTATACCAGCTTTTACTGTTTCTTTTCTCCCCACCTTCCAGCATGATCCATGTTTATCCCAATTCCCACCCTTTTCTAATAGCCGTGGTGTAGGAACATTCTGGGGCAGGATGTGTTTGCTGCTTTGAACCAGGTGTTGAACAATGTGCTGTTGCTGCTGTCTCGATCTTTCACAATTATTACCAAAAAATAGATTTATCAGATATCTAATAATTATCATGGATGTTAATACTACTAGTAGCAGTTTGTTGTCAGCTGTTGTTATCTATTTACACAGTGCTATTCAAACAATAAGTTATGTGAATTGATAAAAGTAAAAATGCAAGCTGTGATACCACATTCTCCAGCTTCATTTCTCATGGTTGCTCCCTGCCTACCAGTGGGACACATCCAAGCACCAGAGGCAAAAATATCCAGGTACATGACAGGTGGGAACTCAGTCCTGTTGGGAGAAGAATTATTTGCCATAGCTGCTCATAGTAGAAGGCAGCTGAATCCCCAAAACTAGGAGATCCATGCTCGTCCTTTACTTCAAGCTTTTTCAGTACCATTGTGAGTGGTGGTTTCTGTGCTGGAGGCCACATGCTGGCTCAGCTCTGCTCATCCAAGTTGGTCCAGCCATGGGAGTACTGTGTGAAGCACATGCAGAAACTTTGAGAGAGGGGTCACTACACACTGCCTTCATTTTCTGAACATGAGTCTGTCAAAGTTAAGAAACTTCCTATCTTGCTTGCTATGGAAAAGGTATTCCAGGGTAATAATCCTCTTTCTCTCTCAATGTGCAAACCTAAAAACAGTTTTTTCAGGGAAAGAATGAATCTTACAAAGCAGGCCGAAACCTGCTAACAAGGAGGTTGCTTTTCATAGTGCTTTTTGCACTCTTCCCTAAAGTAGCCTTCCTCTTTCCAGACTTCCTCAGATTATGGTTTGAAAACCACTGTTCTGAAGTTGGTTTCCAAATGATAAAATAGTGCAATGAGGGAAAGAAATAGAAATCCCTCTGGCACTGGTATTTCAAATCTTCTAAAACTGCAGAGAAAATTGATGTTTCAACAAAGAAAAAAAAAACTGTAAACTTGTTTCATTGGGGCATAATCTAATATTGACTTCAGAAAAATGTAATTGAGTCATAATTGATTAGACAATTTAAAAGCCTTTAATGAGTTAAAGATGTGTTTTCTTTGTGGTCGCATTACGGTCAGACAATTGATTTCTCAGAGACAAGGCAGCTGAAGCTTAACCTGGGTTACTGCGCTGTGTCCCGCTGATGATCCTCAGATGAGATTGAGTTTATAAAGCAATTTTACTTTTCGCTGTGTTCTTATTTAGGTGTCAGCATCAAAGCTGCTCAGAGCTACCGTTACGGGTGTGAGGATTGACTTTATGTATCCTTCCTTACCCTCACAAGCACACACATATCCGAGTGAGATGGGCCGGTGGCTGGTTTTTGACTATGGACTTTCTCTTCTGGTAATTTTGTGAACTGTCTTGTGGGAAAAGGGGTAGCTTTTGAAAGTGGACTCTCGGGTTTTAGACACTTTCTGCTTCTGTGGCATCTCAGAGCATAAAAACAATCACATGTGGATTTATAATGAACTGCTTTTCCAATTTCCCTTTGCAAATCAAATTAAAGACACAAAGTGGAAAATGTCATGTTTGAAGGATTTTTTTTCCCTGGTAAGTTTCAGAGATGGCAAACAGACAAAGTAGATAAAAGCCGATATTAGCATTCCTACGTTTAGTTCCTGTGACTATAGACATTAACCTGTTTAATATGAATACTGTCTCTATAGGCCTCACAAAACGGCCATAGTAGGCTTTATGCCGGTAATAAGAGCTAAACCTTGCTGTATTTCATTTCGTTCCCGCTGATAGCATTTATCAGCAAAATCTGGATTTAAAAACCCCCAAAATATGCAATTTAAGCCTCATCATAACTGGATGGCTGAGGAGGAAAGTGAGGGATTATCCGGAGCCTGGAAGCACAAATGTAAGAGAGTATTGTCAGCGCGGGCCATAGGCCTTTTGGCAGACTGTAGTGTAAGCTTCAGCTGACAGGCCTTTTCGCAGCTGACAGACGAAAATATGAAACTTAAATTCTTCATGACAGATAGCTGTGCTGAATGAAGAGGCCGACAGGACAGTGCCAGGCTGGGGGCAAGAGCGACCTGTGCAGGCCCCGTGCATGCTGTGCGGGGCAGCTCTTTGTGTCCTGCACACCAGAAATTCCTCCCTGAGATTCTTTACCAAGCAAACTCTTCCACCAGACTGGTGGCTTTTTTCTTTTTTTTTTTTTCAGATCAATTTTTTTTTTTCCCAGCAGATGAATGCAGAGTCTTAAAAGACAGGGGTGGCAGATTAAATTTAATATGTAGGCTTGAAAGATGTTTCCTGGATGCTTCTCCATCAGATCTTTCCACCCAAGGTAACGTGCTGCTATTGTAGGAAGCTTATTAATTGGCTTATGAACTGCGCTTAATCCTCAGTGATGGCAAGCTTTGTCAAAATGTAAAAGAAAAATAAATAAATTATAATTGTATCTGGAAACGATTGCTGCTTTCTGTCAGCACCCTCCCTCACCCCACCCCTCTGGCCTGCCTGCTCACAGCTCGGGTCTCGCATCCCACCAAGGGCACCCTTGGTGCAGGACAGGGTTCCTGGGGCGGGGTGGAGGTCCTGGGATGAGATGGAGGTTCTGGGATGAGACGGAGGTCCTGGGACGTCCTGCAGGATGTCACACTAGCTCATCACAAAGGTTTCCTCCAGCCTTCGAGTCTATAAACCAAGAAGAAAACACCCTGGCAGGCTGTGTTTGCTTGTTTGCTGTGTGGGGCAGGGGAAAGGCCCTGCTATGGAGCTGTTATGCTCTCCCTTGTGCTTTCAGCCTCAGGGCTGGGCCATAAAGAGTGGAGATGGGAGCCAAGAATAACACGCTCAAAAAGGCTGCTGGCCTGTCCTGGAGTCACAACCGACAGAGTTCCCACTGAAGTTGGTGGTCTGTAGGATCAAACCCTTAATATTACTCCTTTTTTTTTAATACAATTCGTAATTATCAATACGAAGTAAATAAATAAATAAATGGAAAGCCCTACGGTAATATGTTAATTCTTACCAGATGTACTGTATGTATCCTTATGTGCTAGAAGCCTGGCAGGACTGCAATGTCACAACAGACATTTACTGAAGTACCTGGGGAAATGTAACAAAAAGTGTTAGTAGAAAATGGTCTTTCAGCTAAATTACCTAATATATTTGCTAATGGTATCTGATTTAAAAGCCATAAAAATACTAAGTTAAAAGCACATTAGAAGATGTGGTATATTTATAAGTGTTTGTCACCTTGGCAACAAAAGCGAAATTCCAAATCTAACACTAGCTTTGATGGGCCAAGACCTTTGAAAATTGATAAATACCTGCTCTTTATAGCAATGATCTGCTTTCAGTGAAGAAATACTGCACTGTAAAAGGAAGTTCTTCATTGCATAACAGGATTTCTGTTAGCTTTCAGCTATGGTTTTGCCCTGTCTGCCCACTGTAGTACACATTTTTTAAAGTATTGACAATGAAAACAATACGCTTGCAAATATGATAAAGTACCCATCTTTGCTGTACCTTTTTTTGGAACTTTGAGCCTTAATTTCCTGTATACAGACTAGATTTGTTACTATCATACTGAACTATAAACTATCCTCAGTCAGTTTGTAAATCCATAGCTGGGATCTGATGGCTCTGTTAGGATCTCTTTCCTTCTGCCCAGGGATAGCTATGCCACAGGCATTAAACTCTACGAGCCTTGATACGTTCAGTGCCATTTTCAGCTCTGCTTTCCTATCTGGCATATATTCCCATAAAACTGTGCATTAAGACTGAAAGGAAAGCTATTTATTTGCTTGTATTGCAAACTATTTCAGTATATTAACTCTGCATATAACAGGGTACAGAAAGCCTTACTGCAGTAATTGCTGTAGTGCCACTGGCTTGCCTGCTCATCACTTCTTAGGGGGCCCTGAGACCATAGGGACAGATCTACACAAGAAACAAATCAAAGAGGTATTCATGCTGTCTAGCAGATCTCTTCGACACTTAAAAGGTCTGCTCTGCATGATGACAACAAGCCACTATGAGGAACTGGGAGTCAAAGCAGCAGTGAGAAAGAATGTCCCCAAAATTGAGCAGAAGGGTAGGGGGGTTATGTGTTTCCAGAGGTATGCAGACAATGCACTAATAATACTAATTATAATACTAATTATAATACTAATAATCCTTTGTCAAGGATTGCTTACATTCCTCTTTTTGGAAGAATGACTGCTAGCAACCCACCTTTGGAAGATAATAATAGAGTTAGTGGAAGGTGCTGTCTGGAGTAAGCCAGTCATTTGGCCCCTTCTGAGATGGAGAAGCATTACCTAGCAAAACTGACATCCCTTGTATCCTCACACCTGATGGGACTGATTAACCAACTTGGCCACAGAAAGGAAAGTCGATAACTTTGGAGCAGAGGTGGAACTCCTTGGGTTCAAGGGTCCAAAATGCCATAATCGATTAGAGAAGACTTTAGAGAGTTTTAGGTAGTACTAGATAAGGCACTGCTCAGTATCTCAGATCCTTCTTTCTCTTCCTTGTGTTGTAGATCCTTTCATTTTCCTTCTACTTTGATTTATTAAGGTCAACAAGTGGCCAAGAAAGCTAAAGTGGTCATGAAAACTGACAGGGAAGGAGAGAACCACAATGAGCATGTGAAGCACAATGAAGAAGTGGAAAGGAGAAGGACTGGAAAGTGGAAGGACTTAGGTAGGTTTGAATATGTTTTGTATTTTGGGCTTAGGAGATGGAAGTATTTGTATCTAAGACACAGTAAAGCACAACCAAATTGTCCTGAGCTGAGCTGCTCAGAAAATCTGTTTTTTTGCATTCAAGTCATGTATTTAGGGGAGAGAGGAAATGTGTCAATATCAATGAAAGCCTTGGAGAAGTTGCTTTGGAAGGAAGAACTTGTAATTTCAGAGCTGTTTAGGACGTCTCGGTGCATAATTCTGCTGTCCTGAATCTAAACTTGATTTTTTTTTTTTTACATTCTGTTTTATGGGAAATTAAAAATACATATATTTCTCTTCAGTTCAGATTTCC
The DNA here is from genome assembly GCF_009819795.1 of Aythya fuligula. Lineage (NCBI taxonomy): Eukaryota > Metazoa > Chordata > Aves > Anseriformes > Anatidae > Aythya > Aythya fuligula. The sequence goes on along the minus strand of NC_045560.1, from coordinate 26,649,656 downwards.
CAGTACAAATGGCAATGTCTAGCTAGTTTTCCTCATGAGCACACTTTGCTTTTGTCAAAATCACTGAGGACTGAGGGTGTCAATCAGACTGGACCTCCAACCTTGTACTGTGCTTCAGTGGACTGAAGACCAGGCGCACAGCTCCATCCATCTCTATCCATCCAGCTGGACATGCCCGGGCATCCCCTGACTGAACATCTCCAGTGAACCACAGAACTGACCCTTACATTAGTGAAATTGCTTTCTAGCAAAATACATGCAATTTGCATGGAGCTGATACAGCACCTATTGAGACACTGGTTAATAGATGTGGTTGGAGCTATTTTTCAAGTATTGATAATAGGATGGAAGAAGGGTTTCAATTAACTGAGGTAGCAAGAAGCATATGGATAGACATGTGCTCTAACACTCAAGTGCACAATTTTCACTGATTGATAAACCTAACACACCACTTGAGACTATATTCTAGTTACATCACTTCACCATTAAACTCTTCATTTACCCCCAAATGAATAGATTAACATTAAGTAAACTCCACTGAAAAATCGTCCAATTCAGCGAAGCTTTAATACAAATTTGTAACAGCCATAAAAGAAAATTACAATTTATCATTTGAAAATCATTATTTATAATGTACAGCTCAAGAATTTTATCTAATAAGTGTTTCAAATGTGCTTGTTAAATGAGTTTACACAAATCTACAAAGGGTCATCAGCAGTATGCATATAACACAACATATGTGTACATAACTTACACAACTACCTGTGTGAATATTAAAAAAAAAAGAGAGATTAAGTCTTATTTTGATGATTACCAAACACATTGCTTTAGCAAATTTGCATTTATAGTTTCTGTTTCTTCTTATGTATGCCTCAAATAGCTTGGATTTTCCTTCTGTTTAAGATAAATAAAGTGGTTATATGACCGTCAATCAAATCAGCATTTTATATGTTTAAGAAAAATGACTATGTTGTAAGGGCATTTCTGAAAGCAATCGAAAAAGGAGAAAAGGTGGGACTGCCATTTTTGCAGCTCTCTTAGCTTCAGGTTTAACCTCATACAAATCAGAAACTACGCATTTGGATGTATTCACTTACACTGTGCCAACAAACCATGGTGTGATAACTGGTTGGGAAATCAAATTCTAAATTTAGTCATATTTATGGGAATTGAGGAGCCATTGCTTCAGTTGCATCCCTCAGATCTGCATACAATTGTTTAAATTTATTTTTCCTTGTGGCTTACATACAGCCTGCATAAACACCGAACATACAATTTCAGACTTTACTGTTTTGTTATAGTTATACTTCAGACTGCTGCCACCTCAAACCACTTCTGAGGGAAGACACAATGGCAAATGTGGACTTTTCCCTACAGATGACCAGACAGTGAAAGACAAAGAATAGAAATCTTTTTTTTTTTTTGAGGAACTGACCTTTTATATGCCCTATAAATTGTTTTCCATCTGCCCAGGGACATGGTGGCATCACCATCTCTGAGGGTGTTCAAGGAAAGGTTGGACATGGTGCTTAGGGATGTGATTTAGTGGGTGACATTGGTGGTAGGGGCATCTGGGGTACCAGATGATGTTGGAGGGCTTTTCCAAACTTTATTATTCTATGCAAGAACTTTTGTGAAGATGGTCCCATAGCCAAGCAGAATAATGTAACTGAGAGGATCTAAAAGTCACAGTATTGCAAAGACTTTGTTTTTAAATAATTAATGTTGTCTTAACTTTAATACACTCAAGTATACTCTTAAGTATATCATTAGTTTCCTGAAAGGATGGAAATTGTTCTGCTGACTGAAGTTAAGTATCTCACCAGTCAGCACAAAACTGTGGCCTTAAAACACAGAGATCTGTTCTGAATGGTTTTAATAAAGTCTGTGCTATTACTTGGGGGGGGGGGGGAGAAGACTTTGTAGGTTTGCAAGAGCATGAAAACAAGATTATAAAACAATCTTTCAGACCTCAAAGATCTGATCTGCAGAAGTGCTTAACATTGCCATCTCTGGGTGTTCAGGATCTTTCAAAATCAGGCCCAGAGCCTGAATAGGAATGTCACCACAAGACATTTTTATGCTATTTGCAGATTTTCTTTACAATACCTCCAGCTTTTGATTGTGCTAAAGCCTTAAAAGCAAATCAGAGAAAAGACTCCCCTATTGTGTATTACAAAAGATACAGCTAGAAACAGTAAAACTGAGAGAGCTGTTTCCTAATGCACTCGTTCAGATGACAATCAGGTTAGATCTTTTACTTTCTTTCTCAGCCAACCTCAGTAATAATATACTCAAATCTTTTTTTTTTTTTTTTTTTTTTTTTTTTCTGTAACATACTGCTGTGAGTGTACCTACCTACTTTTAATTTACCTGATACGTTAGAATAATAATTAGCACCACAGTACTATCACGCAAGCCTGCTTAATTGTATAGTTCACCTGCTGTATTTTAACAAGTAGTGTATACATAAATATATGAATATGCATATATATACCACGTAGACAAAAGGATTTTACATATATTCCTGGAAAACCATCAGTTTTGTAGATCGGTTTGACTTATGTTCGCCATTTACTCTGATGCTGTTTTTATAAGCATTCCAGCTGTCACTGTCACTATCGTATTTACTGTGGGGCTAAGAATTAAAGTTACAAAAGATTTATGTGCTTTGGAAAACCAGTCAGGAACAGAGAGAGTCTGTTTTAAGGGTTTTCTTTCAAATACCATTCCGAGCAAACTCCTATCCAACAGAGACAAAAAAAAAAAAACAACTATCAGTTTTGCCCCGATACATGGGCAGTGGCCCAGGATCTGCCATGGGCTGCCCTCGTGGTAGGGCTAGGTGAGCCCAGTCAGGAACAGGACTTGACCCAATCGCTCCTTGTGGCTCGGTTTTGACACACTGCATCAACTTCACTTGGTAACCTAAATTTAAATCAGGCTTTGATTAAGTTTTCAGGAGTGTTTGCATTTAAAAAATAAATTAATTGATACCTCTGCATGGTATTTCTTTATTCATTTCTGTGGAGAACAACTAGATGGTCATGAAAACCTCTATGACAATTAACAGGATCTCTGAATAAGAAGGTATCCTCAGCTTTGCAGAATGGATGAGGAAGGGCTTTGTGGCTCTGTGGGTTTCTGCATTGGAAAACTAATGTGTTGGGTCATGTCACAGCCTGCTTTTCCATCCCGGGTGGCCTCTGTCTCTCAGACTCTCTGCCTGTGTGGTGGCACCAGCTCCTGCACTGGTGGTGGTCAGCACAGTGGTGCTGCTCGGGGCAGGCCATTCCCTGAGCTGAGACTGTGCTGCTTGTGACATACCCGTGCAGCTGACACAGCCAGCCAGGTTTGGCAAAAAGCAGACCCCAAGGGGGGGGAAGAGCAGCAAGCAAACCCTGAGCATCAAGGCAGAGAAGCCAATACTCAGAAGCAAGTTCTGAGTGATGCCTAACAGCCGATGCATCTCCTACCAGACATGCTGGTGAAGCTCCTGGTGTGGAACTGAGCTGATAAGCAAGCTAAGTAGATAAACTTTGGCTAAAAATACGCTGTAGGAACATTGCCAGAGGAAAAAAATGTGGCTAACAAGGGTGATTGTTGTTACCTGAGCTTGTAGGAGATTATTTACACGCCCTAACTTTCAGCACGTAATTATGGGGAAAGTCTTCCTTGGCTCCTAATATAGTTCAGAAATGAGACAGGTCCTTTCAAAATATATTTTAGGGCTGATACTTAAGCTAGGTGCTTTGAATTTCCACCTGGAAGAGACCATTTCTCTCTCTTTTCTGAACCGATAGTCCAGAGGGACTGTCAGGCAGAGTAAACTGCCTAAGGTGAGGGTGGTCTGAAGTTCAGTGGGCCGATCCTTTCCCTTGATATAATCTGGGTATCAACAAGTCCCTCCACTTGCCAATACAGCTAATGAGCAGTAGCCTTGCTTACCTATCAAAACATCAGAAACAATGATTGGTAATTCGCCCCAGGCTGCAACACTTGATTTTATTCAGGTTGAGCTTCATCTGGACAGGTTCTGGCCATGCCTTAGCCACTACCTAGATATGTGAAGGTAGAAGGATATTTTACATGGAGAAAAAGGCCTCCCCTGTTCATCCAGTTCCTAATGATTCATACTAACCTACCCAGGTCTCCCAGATTACACCTCATGCAGCCCTGTGTTTTAGTGCATCTCATATGACATTATAAGCCTTTGTTTAAGCAACTGAATTGTACCCTGGAGGTCTTGATATTTGCAGGGAAAGGCAAGTCATGATGAACAGTAACTAATCACGTTGTGAATACCTCCTATATGTTCAAAGCATCGACACAATTTGCATTGAGGGTCAGCAATAAATATCCTGCTGATATAGCTGCAGTGAATACACAGGTATTTCAGGATTACAGAGCTTTTTGAAATCTGGTTTTGGATGATTCTTGGTTCTCTTCCAGGATTGTACAGTGGGAGGCCAGAGATCAAGTGGGCAGAAAATGAAAGGGGAGCAATATTCAGGAAACTTCCTGCTCTCTGCATGGAGGAAGATTCAAAGGAAAATAGTGGTGAAAATTTGCAATGATGGACTGAGAGAAGAAGAAAGATGATACCAGGGATGGTAAACAAAGACAGGAAATAGCCTGCTGGTGGTGTTAGTTCTTGATTAGGAGCCCGTTAAGCTTTGGCTAGAGGGCTAAACCCAAGGAGACATTTTGTCAGCCCAAATGTGGAGAGAAAACAGAAAGACAATAGAACAATTAGACAGAGGAAGAGAGCAGAAGTGAACAAACATATTGCCCCTATTATGACACACAGCTAGAGCTTTGTAGCAATGCTGTCCAGCTGCCTTTAGACTAACTGAAAATGAGAAAATAAATCAAACTTTCTTTTGACTGTCAAGGGTAAAGAGAGAACTGTTTCTTTTTCAGCCACTGGTAACCTGATAGCTTGCCTCAGTGTATTTCACATAAGGAAGTCTGTAAAGCAACATCTAAGTGTTCCTTGTGATTAATATTCCTTATGATCTCCAGCCACCTAATCGCATACTGACCTCAATGAGGGTCAGCTGTGGGAAGGGATGGGCTGTGGGAGCAGGGTGGGCTACCAGGAGGTGCTGGTGAACGATAGAGAGAAAAGGAGAACCATTGCAGACCTGAATAAATAGTGGCAAACCAAAGGCACTGACCTCAGGAATAATGCCATGGGTCCAGAGCTTCACAGAGCTAGACTGAAAAAAGTGGGACAGTCCTTCCCTGATGTCCACATGCACCAAGTGTAGGATATGCTATTTTTTTTTTCCTCCAATTTAATCCCAAAAGCTGTAGCATGAAATGTAGTGTTACTTGCGAGGCAAAGTATTAACTCTGAAGGGACTCCCAGGATGCATGAGCCAGTGCTCAGGTTACCAGACATGCTGCATAATGTAGAGTAGATGTTCTGCATTGCATGGCTAATTCTTGCATTCTGAATTAAAAGCACGTGGTAGCAAAATTTCCTGTATATTTTTTTTCAGGACTTGGATGCTTTCCTGGACATCTAACAGCCCGCACTGTTAGGTCCAGACAGGTGCCTGCCTCTAACATCCACACACACTCTGTGGGCACAGCTGGACTGAGCCAGAGGTCAGAGCTGCTGGTCTGCTGGACGTAGTGCCCGTGGATATCACGTGGATGGATGTCACATTACGTTGATGAGACCCGCTGGATCAGATACATTGATCCATGCCCATTTTCTTTGCAGTCTGAGGTTTCTCTCAGCAGGCACTGTCTGATGGCCTGGGATCATGCAGATCTCCAAACCAACAGGTTACTCAGGGTATCCCAAATCCTTAATATGCATCTGAAATTTCTTTTTAACAGAGCACCTTTAACTAAGGCTGCTTATAAGGAAATTTGTTACCAATCTGATCTATTTCCTCATTTTAATCTTTTCCTCAGAAAGTACTCATTAGAGTGCCCAATTCAAAAAAATGGGCCCAGGCATTGAAATGACTACTAGTTCACCTGAAAAAAAATGTGGAAATCTGAACTGGTACACTGCACACACTTTTGTTTCACCTTGAATCCAAAAAAAAAAAAAAAAAAAAAGAAAAGAAAAAAAAAAGAAAAAGGCTCTAATTCAGAAAAAAAAATCTCTATTTCCATTTTTCATGTATGCAAATTGCACTCTGAATAAATAAATCTACATAATCTTACCTCCCTGCTAGACAACTTGCAGTAACATTTGCCAAGAGAAAGACAGGCTTTTCTAATACTAATGCATAAAACATGCTGAATAAAAAAAAATAAATAAAAAAATAAAACAAATCATATTGAGTAAATAGCTGCTGTGCAGCTCTGGAAAGAATAATACAGGGATTGATGAGTTACTCAGGATTGTCTTCTTCAATTATTTCCGTGTTACCAGTTAAGGGTATATTTAAGATAAAATTTTAATTGAGATGGTCATATCCTGAACCACTGAAAGCTATAGGATTTTTTCTTTAATTTCCATGGAACAGGAGTGTAGATCTCTCTGATGAAGCACGTGGGAATGTCAGGCTGTTGGTCCTGGACAATCAATCTATTCAGCATACACCTGAGTTACTGTGCAGGGGCTACAGATCCAAGAAAGCAGATCTCTCATTCTGTTTTGGGAATGTAGGAATTGCCTTCTCCAATTTGATCAAAACTTTTCCCTGGTATGTGTGCCCATATGTGTCCTGATGGCGGTAAGGATTGCCAGTGGGCTTGGGACTGCAACAAGGGAAGGATAAAACAAAACCCAGTGGCAGCATGTTCTGATTGAGTAGGTATCAGAGCCCTTTTCCCACTCTAACTGCATAAGGTAGATGCTGAAAGGCAGCTCTTACTCTTGATGGTCCATCTAGAATCAATCAAACACCAATCATATTTGAGGGTTGGATGTTCTCCTCTAACCTTTTAAATATCTTTTCACACTGGAAAAATTATTCTGGAGAGCTGAGTCATTATGCTTTTTTCTCTAAAGAATTAAGAGACATCAATGGGGCTAGGTTCACCAAAAGGCTCAAGGATTACAAATTTCATCACCTAAATTTTAGATGCTGTAATGCTTTGTGGAATTCGGAAATTGCTCTTCTCAGTGGAGAAGCATGTGGAAGTTCTTTATCTGGCATCTGGGATGTCACCCACCTCAACCAACTCCTAGGACCTTTTATTGCAAGGTCTGGTTTGGAGACTGTCTTGCAGACCAGCTCCTTCAGGAGGTGTAGGATGGGCATACATCCACTAGACAAACATGGCATGGCAGATACCCGTGTCCTTGGGAACATTACTAAAAAGGAGTTAAAGATTTTCCCGAATTACAGTGAGGTTTACATCCATATGGTCATCTGGTAGAAAGGCTAGATAATCTGATATATATTTCAGGCTTGCAAAACTTGTGGTATTAGATTTAAAACAATAGATTTAATGTTCCTGTTTTAAAATCCATTATTTTAAAGTGATCTTACTGGTAAAATAAATATGAAATTTGTGTTTATATTTTCAAGTTCCTGTTTCCAATTGTTTGGGATATACATTAACTTTTCTTCGTTTAAATGAGAGCTAAGCTCCTTATTTACTCACAACACTCCGAAAAACAGACATTTAAAAGAATCTTCAAAAACCTTGACATTCATAATAAACGGAGGAGAATTTGGCACTACAGGTTTTTGTGACAACATAAGATTAAATTTCGCCTACTGGTGATTTGGAAACACTCAGCTCCAGAGATGCAAAATGCAATGGAGGACCTACAACTTGACCTGAGACAGACTGTGGTCAGTCCCTATACAAATAAGACACTGCTTCAGGAGTCTGAATCAGGAGTCTTCATTTTCCTTGTTCCCCTGTGCCAGCCCTATCCCCTAGGGAAACACAGATTCTTCTCTCTGCTGGCATCCCCTAAGCAGCATCTGGGTAGAGAAAGAGAAGAAAAGGGGTTGGAAAGGACTGTGGGATCTTTTTTTTTTTTTTTTTTTTTTTTTTTTTTTTTTTTTTTTTTTCCACAGCAGATATGTAGGTAAAGTTGCCAAAACAAATTCAAGCTGTTTCCTGCTCCAGGGCTGCTTGAAGCTGTTTGTCAATAGCAGTTTCCAAGTTATGTTTTTCCTTAGAAAATTTGGGTGCAGTTGAGCATCTTTATATTCCCGAACATGCTGCAAAGTTCATAGTTTAGTTCTTGGTATGGGAAAAAATTGAGGGCTTGAATAAGGGCCTTAGTGATGTGTCATCACGGATCTGTGCCCATTTTTGATGTGGCAGACCTCTATCCACTTTATGACTTTATCTGTGCTCTCTGCTGAGAGCAGGATATCTGTCATTTGAACTTTCTGTTCATTGTTTGCCCGATATTAAATCCAGGACATGGTCTAACCCAGCTGTGCAAGCCATTGTCTCATGAACCAGCCCCTTGCAGACCAAGAAAAAAGGCAGCTCCGGCAAGGCAGCAGCTCTGCTGTGAGGCAGGCGACTCAAGAGGAGCCATCAGGGCACCACGTGTGCATGTGCTCAGGGTGCTGAGTGCTGAATTTTGCCTTTGCTTAAGCCACTGATGGGGTTCAGCAACCAGCCCAATGGGGTATTCCAAAGCTCTGGTTCTTGTGTGACATTCTGGGTTTTCCTGAGTGGCTTGGTGATGGTCTTCAGCCTTGATTCTTGGAGGTGAACGGGTTGCCCAGGGAGGTGGTGGCATCACCATCCCTGGGGGTGTTCAAGGAAAGGTTGGACGTGCTGCTTAGGGACAGGGTTTAGTGGGTGACACTGGTGGTAGGGGTGTTGGACCGGATGATGCTGGAGGGCTTTTCCAACCCTATTGGTTCTCAGGGTTTCCAATTAAGGTTTCCAACCCTAATGGCGCTGGGTTCGAAACAGAGAGCCGGGTTACAGCTCAGAAGGGCAGAAGGCTGATACTCGGAGTTTATAAAAGTAGGGTTTATAGATACAGGGTTTAAAAATACGAATCAACAGCGAAGGAATGTAACAATCATGTCTGTGCTTGGTGTGGGGGTGCCCCACACGACGGGGCCATGAGGGGACCCCTGGGCGGGAGCCCGCAGGTGCGGGGGGGCGGGGCCACGGCTCGCGGAGGGCGGGGCGGGGCTTGCGGGGAGGGGGCGTGGCTTGCAGCCGGCCGCCGCCGCGCAGGCGCAGTGCGGGCCGTGCCCCGGCGCCATCCCGTCAGTGTCGGCGCGGCGCGGTGAGGGCAGGGCCGGGACGGGCCGGGCTGTGCGGGGCCGCGCCGGGCATGGCGGAGAAGAAGCAGCCGGTGGACCTGGGGCTCCTGGAGGAGGACGACGAGTTCGAGGAGTTCCCGGCGGAAGGTGCCCGGCCGGGGTGGGGAGAGGGGCGGCGGGGGGGGTGCGGCCTGCAGGCCGCCGGGCCTGAGGCCTGGCTGGGGGGGGGGCGGGGGGGGGGTGCAGGGCGCTGCCAAGGCGGCTCCGGGAGCCCAGCGGGGATGGGGGGGGTCGGGGCCAGGCATGGGGAGCACCCCGGGGCCTGCTCTGTGAGTGGCTGCGGCAGCGAGAAGTGCTGGGTCATGGCCCGCGGGCAGCGGTGGGAGCCCTGAGGTGGAAATGAGGCGAGGGGGGGGCAGCTGCGCTCTGTGACCGCCGTACACCGCTGCTTTCCCAGCGCAGCTGCTTCTGTAGGTACGAAATGTATCGAGCGAGGGAGTTAGGAGAATCTGGGCCTCAATAATAGAACCCCTCGGTGGGCTTTTATAGCAGTTTTATAGCAATATAGCCTTGGAAAGCCCCATATTAGGGCACGGTTCTTTGCTGTGTGCTGAATTCTGCCAGAGTCTCCAGCTGTGGGCGGTGATAAATGTGTACGGCATGGGTGAAATGGTTATTGGGCTATACCGTCATTCTTATACGTGACATCTCTGTGGCCATACAGCCCTTACGTATTCTGAAAATACTGTTTGCGCTTATGGTGAAAAAAGTTAGTGATGTAGCTGAGATGGTAGTTAAACTGAGAAGACCAGCCCTTTTTTCTTTATATGCTCCCTAAAGGTGCAAAAAAGGTTTATTTATTGTAAATTGAGTATTAGCTGTGAGCGTGAAGGAAGCCTTGAAGCATACTTCTGAACCTTAGATTGGCCACTGCGCTCAGTGGCTGTCACAGCACTTGCTCCTAAGCCTTGCAGTGGTAAGAGTCTCCATTCGGTGTTTGCTGCTGATTTGAGTCTTTGTATTGATCTCAACTCATCTTAAAATGCTGTGCTTTTAGGTTTCCCTTATTGTCAACAGCAGAAACTTTTTCATGATTTTATCTTCTCATTCAGTAATTTTTTTTTTCACAATAATTTTCAGACCACATTGAAAGTTATCATCAGTTGCTTAGGAAAGAGTCATGATAAATCTCTGATGAACCCCCTGTCAGATTGTTGTTCTTTCACATTAAAGCAGCACTTCCTATACAGCAAAAAATCTTCAAGTTCCGTTGACATGTTTTATTCTGAAGGAAATTAGGTAATGCAAACTTACATCACAGACAAAAACACTGGCATTTGGGGAACATCTACTTGGATTTTTTTTTTCTTGAAACAGTTTTATCAATTCAAGTTTGAAATTATAAAATCCCAAACAGATGTGTCCTTTTTTATTTGAGGTATTTCCTGACGAGTTCAAGTATGTGTGAACTCATTACTTACAAACTTATGTACAGTGCTTCTCAGAATGTAAAACATAATGTGAAAATTGCTAGGATTTTGGGTTATCTTCTACTCTGAAAACCACTTTGCTTCCCTCTCCCAAGTACAAAATATGGCAAGAAGTTATCATTATATAAAAATAATTTTTAAGGGGTCCAGCCGTGACAAGTTGATCAGAATCAACATGCTGCTGCTGTTGTCACTGTACACCAAAATACCCAAGTCCAACATTCTCCATGCTTCAAAGCACAGATAATGCTACAGCACTCCTTACTGTTATTCATACACAGGCGTGTGAATTGCTGGAACAATGTTAGTGTGGATTTCAGGGGTGTAGTGTCAGCACACACACTGCAGAATGTCATGGCTACACCAAGAAAGATATAATTTAGGCTTTACTTTCACTATCTTTTTTTTTTTTTTTCTCTCCCAGCTTCTGTTGTGGAAAAAGACGTAGCCTTTTGACTCCTCTTTGCTCACTCTGATTTGGAACACGCTTCCCCAGTCTCCCCAGCTCCTTTATGGTTGAAGCTGAATTTCTTGTGCTGGATACTAGTTACTATGAAATACACATTTTTTTTTAACTTTAAAACCTGAGCTACTTACACTAGTACACAGAAAAGTTTGACTTTGGTGTTCATTTAAAGCTGGTTTGAGCTGTGTTTTTTGTATTTTTAAAGTCCAGCTAGTGTTATGACCAGTAAAGTCTTTCTTTTGACCAAAAAAAAAAAAAAAAGCTCATTACATATAAATTGGAAGAGCTTCTTGTAAGTAGTATTAAAATGAAACCCTTCCCTTTGAGTAGTGAGCAGTATGCTAGCCTCAAATACTGCATTCTCTTATGCTGCAGTTTTCCTTCACCCTTTCTTCCCAGTTGCTTCCTGTGCTCTCTCTAAGACCAGTAGGATTTCTATGTTCCTTTGTCCTTTCCCTTTATATAATTTATTTGAGAAGGGGAGTTTAATTGTAATGTCTTCTACATCTGTGTCTTTAATCAGTTACAAATGTTTTTTTCCTGTTCTGGTGAATCTCAGGCATGATTTTTTTTTTTGCCTGTCTGCATTAAAAATGCGAGGAAGAACACACAGACCAACCTTCATTCTTATGAATAAAGTTGTTCACTGTGAATTAGCTCTTAATCTTTTACCCTAATAGCTCTTTTTTTTTCCATCTGTCTGTCCATCTTTTAATGTTACTTTGGCCCTTAGACCTCAAAGCTTTCTCTGAGTGGGCAGCAGATGGCTTACTGAATCATAAAGGCTTTGGGGAAGAGGGGAAGAATAGTGTTACATCTTTAAATATACCAGGAGGCTTTGAGAAATATGAGGTTGGGATTCTTTTTATTTTGGTAACGTTAGAAAAAGTTACTGTCTGTCAGCAAAAGATAGCTGAAAAACTGTGATGGGATAGTTCCCAAATGAAGTAAACTGACTTGTGTTTACAAAAACATTCTGAACCTTTCTGATTTCTCATTTTTCTTATTTTTCTACACTACCAAGTTAGACTTTTTTTATAATGAACTATTAAGTGGGTGATCAGTAATTTGTCAAGAGTGGTGTGCCAGGTTATTTTATTATAGGAAAAATAGAAATTAGGTTAGCAAATGGACTTCCAGCATCTTGCCGCTGCAAAGAAATGGCTTCTACTATTTTTGGAACCCAGAAGTAGCTGGTTACTGGTAGCAACTGCCGTTGGCAGGTGCATCTTTCAATTTGCCTTTGCTTCTGCATCACGGATACGTTTTTGGCATTTATCCATAGCCTGTCAACGTCTGATGTGAGTGAATGGAGGATCTGAGTGTGTGTGTGTTTTGGCACAAGTGTTTGACGTACATTGCTTTTAATTGTGAGGGGAGAAAGAGGAAATACAAACCCAGAACTGCACACCTCTTGTTGTAATTTTAGGAGTCAAATACTCAGTGTTTCTCTTCTCTTACTATGGTGCTACAATTTATCTCTATGTATGCAAAATGTCCCTTCAGAGTGTGTAATCCTGCAAGCCACGATGTGTAGTGTATAATTATTTTCCTACCAAATTATATTTTTGTCATAATTCGGGATTTAAAAAAAAAAACATCTCACTGTACTGTTTAGTCTCAAATACTTAAGTATGATCTGAACATCTCTGTTATAGAGGGAAATTTGTTACCATTTGAAGCCCGCCTTACCCAGAAGCTGAGCTAATCAGTCAATAAGATGCGGTACTGAAGCAATGCAGCATAAAATATTTACCTTTTTTTCCTGCCTTTAGATTGGACTGGTTTAGATGAAGATGAAGATGCTCATGTCTGGGAAGACAACTGGGATGATGACAATGTAGAAGATGATTTCTCCAATCAGTTAAGGTAATTTGATTTTTAACTTACTGTTCTAGAAGCTGGATAAAATGTTTTAAACTGCACTGTTTAGTTGTTAATATCTGTAAGTTCTGCTTACTTTTAAAAAGAGGTCTGAAAACAGGAATAAATGAAGGCTCTGCTTTGTGTTTATCTACCTAAAAGCCTTTCTGAACCAGACTTAAGGGATTACAGAACAATTGAGAGTACTGATGAGCATTTAATCTCTTAAAAATTGAACTGTGCATCCTGAGATATGCCTCATATCATCAATATGCTCAGGCTTTTGTGGTGTTACACAGCTTAAGACAGCACAAAGATGTGGAAAATCTGAATTGTGCTGCAAAGATTAATGGCAAGGGAGCCAGGATTCTTTCTTCTGTGCTGTATGGTATGCAAAGTGTAGTAGTATATTTTTTTCTATACCTTCAAATAGTATTGCTGTTCTGTGACCAAATAGACAACTGGAAATTTTTGCCTAGAAGCTCCCCTCTCATGTGTTAAAGAGCATGCTGTTTGTGAGCAGTGATAGCAAAGCAGTGTTTATAACATCCTCTAAAAAAGTGATAGCAATTCAGGTACCTCTAATCCTGTCGTTTAGTCTTCTTGGTCACTTGTAGCTTCAGTTAATCCTTTTAGTGATGTGTAATTATAACTTAAGTTGTTTCAAGAGTCAATACAAATTCACACTTTAAAATTAGTCCTTCAGTATGTTGCATGCAGCGCAGCCTTCTGTAATACAGCCTGATTAAATGCTTCCTGGGATGATCTCTTGTAAAGGGAAAAAGTGGCCCTTTGTGTAACAGGCACAAGATGAAGCCTGTTGGTATGGTCCGTGCTTATAAGGCTGAAAGGTAGTGAAATTGTAATACTGGAAAAAATGTTGATATGTAGTGAAACACAGACTTTAAAGGTGTGGCATAATTCTTGATTACCGCATAGTTAACACGATAAGTCTTCAATCTACATCTCATAGCCTGTAGTGTTGGTGACCAGATACTTGTCTTAAAATGATAGTTGGCAGTGTTGCCTTGGTGCAGAATATTTTTATTTCATCTTCAGAAAGAAAATGCAGCAGTCCTTCACTTCTAAAGTTAAAATGGCACGTATGTAAACTAACCTGAGACGTAGACCCACAGTGTCTAGGTACACATGTGCTAACACTGGGATATAAAATGGTGTAGCTCTGGTTGGTGTGCCGGAGGCAGGTAGGAGGCTAAGTGGGGACAGGTTATGGGAAATAACCTTTGCTGTTGCTGACCTGCTGCCACAGCCAAGGTGAACAAAACAATCCTTTCTTCTCAGAATTCATTGCACCAAGATATTAAAATAGTGCTGATACAAAAGTATGTAAGGCAAACTTTGGAAGTACATGCATTTAAATTGCTTAGATTAGTGAGTTCATTGAGTTTAAGGAAATTTTGGGGATAGCCAGTATAAGACAATGCAATTTTTTTCCTAATGTGTTGTTACTGTCTTAGAGGTGCTGCTTTGCAACGTAAAGTTGTCCTTCAGCCAGAGTGGGGCAGAGGATAAGTAAACGTGATTAAAACAAATGTTGGAATTTTTCATACGGGATTTACTTCTAGTGATCCAAAGACATTAAGATGAAGTTGAACTGTAAAACAAGTGAGGTTAAGGTTATTAATGTGAATCAGGAAGCACTGTTACATGTTCATGATATTTCTAAAATGGTAATATATTGTGCAGGGTACTTCATTTTGAAAAAATGCAGATGTCTGGCTATTCTATTTGTATATTTTAATATACCCATCTTTTTTCTCTACAGAGCTGAATTAGAAAAACATGGATACAAGATGGAAACTTCATAGTTTTTGCTGATATGGAACAAACATTGAACTGTGGATAGACTATATTGAGAAAACATGGAAAGTGAGAAGACAGTACATTATCTGCTTGGATTACTTATTGTTTTGTATGAAAAATAAAGTTTTTAATCTTAGCCGAAGTCATATGTTCAGCCTCTGCTAAACTGGTAACCTGTATTTCGGTTCTTAAATGCTTTGTGTGACAGCTCACAGAGAATGCTACTGGAGATCTCAGTGGCTGACGTTATTGCACCAGCTCCAGTGATGGGGAGTCAAATAAGCATGACCACAATGCAAACTACTGAACATCTCTGTCATAAGTGATGTGGAGTGTTTAAAAAAAATACTCATGAAAGAAATAAAATACTTCTGTATTCCAGTCAAAATGCAGCAGAGATAGAAAGGATTTTTAGGGAGTAAAGTAATAAAGCTCATTTTGCCTTAAGGTTTTATTTCATAATGGTTTGGGGTTTTTGTTAGGAATTTAATGTGAGTACCAGTTTGATCGCCTTGGAGATAAAACCCACTTTTAAAGTGTGTCTTACAACAGCAGAAATCCAAATTCTACAATTTTGTCCTGTCATTTCTCAACTCTGGTAAAGAAGAGACCTCTGTGGAGGCGAGAAAAGTTCTGTTCTCATGCTTATTTAATCCTAGGAATCTCTGCTGAAATTGCCTCCAATTTGCCAGTTACAGCAGTTCATCTGTATCACACAAATGCCTGCTGAGAACGGAAATCAAACTTCCAACTCATTTCATGGAGGCCAACAAATAGTTGCCAGATAGATACAATGGTAGTGGCTGGATTCGATTACTCTCTGAACTAGAAAACAGAAGGTGGAAATTACAAAACCTATTACCAATTCCATGAATCCTCCCCAAAGGAGCTGTTAAAGCTGGTGTACGCAAAGACAGGGAGATATGGTAATTCTGGAAATGTAGGCTATGATTGCAAATAAAGTCTTTTTTATAATAAAGGGACAAATATGGCTGTGTACTTACGGAACTCAAATTTGCTTGCTTTTTCAGTTTATTGCAGAGGAACAGGATTTTTTTTTAAGTGAGTTTTCAGAATACAGGTATTAGGTGATGGATATGCTCTAATGGTATTAAATACTTTCTTTAACCCCATTCACTAATTAGCAGTGTCTTAACTGCATGTATTAATGCAAAATGCTAGGAAGATGACAAAAGCAAATATCTCCTCCCCCCAATTAGGTGATATTGTATTTGTCATGTAGGAAAGATGTGCTGGGTTTCTTACTGGGAAAAGAAAGGAAGGCATCTTCAGGTAGACTGTCCTTGGCTTGAGTAAGTGGCTGGTTGTTACGGAAATGCACAGCCAGTACAGCTCCTTTCAGAATGCAAAACACCAAGTTCATATTTTGACAAGGAACAAATTAAAAGTCTGCGTACTGAGCGGCAAACAGCAATTCAAACATCCTTACGTGAGGGTTGGGACATTGAAAAAGTATGTTGAGAACAATTCTGGGACTGTCGGTGCTACTGATGTGTTAATATTGGGAGGCTGAGTAATGAGGCTGACCGAGAAGAGATGACAGATGAATTATGGAAATGTGCAGAGCAATCTTTGGATAGGGGCAGCTGCTTTCCATTACGGGAGTCGGGAAACCTGGCTAAGGCAGCCCTATCCCATCAACTGCTAGCAGCAGGGGGAAGCCGTTGAGGCAGAAAAGCATCTTTGCCTCAAGAAATCTTGCTTACTTTTTGCTGAGCCACAGTTGCCTCCTGTTACTATCTTTTTCTGCTTTCTTCACAAAAGCAGAAGTAGAATGAAGTCTTATCTCAATGCCAACATTCAGCTGCTAGAACCTCATTGCCTTTTTTTAGTCTTTCGAAGGTTGGTTTGATGACAGTTGCGTAACGCTGTCTGCATAAGAGAATGTTACAGAGGTAAACAAGTTACACGCACAAAATGGTATGGGAATAGCTTACTGCAAAATCACAAAATCAAGCACCCCTCACGTTTTTTGCATGGTCATACAGGTTCTTTAAGCTTGCTAGTGTAAAAAAGACGAACATTTCTGCTTTAGATTGGCCTTTTTTTTTTCTTTCTAAAAATATGCAAACCCAGCTGTTTTTGAGACTGAAGCTAATTTTTTTTTTTTTGCCTTTGAAAGCTTTGCTGTTCTAGAGGGAAGCTGAGGTGGTTGTCAAGGATGTCACTGCAGAGATTCACCTTAGTTTACCTGTTACACAACTTAAAAAAAAATAAAAAAATCTCACAATGTGCTTGGAGGCTTGAAGTGTTTAGATTGTCCGTGTTGGGGGATGTTTTCTTCAGAGGTTTCTTTGGGGAGCTAACCACCACGCCACCCTGTCTCCCAGCTGATCTGTCAGACTGTTGGACGTGGTGTCCTCACCAGAGTTTGAACCACACCAGGGACATCCCCAGCTCCCTGCTGCATGAGGTTTTAGGAGGCAATGACAGCGAGGGGAAGGTTGCCTTGCTCTGGCCTGGATGCTGAGGATGTCCCAGGGCAAAGCACCCTTCACCTAACTCGGGGTACAGCTTTACAAGAGGTCCCTGGTCGCTGATGAGTTTGACTCTGACTTCACCTCGATCCTTCACAAACTCTGCACACTTAAGAAGAAATGCAGAGTCACAGAGAAGCACACCAAACGGTGAGCGGGCAGAATGCAGGTTATCCTTAAAGCCTTAAAGCAGCTCTTTTGTTACCTCCGAAAAGCTCTTGCTCTTTTCTCACCAGTCCCTGCCTCCCTCTGCTAGCGCGCAGAGCAGCACGAGCGCAGCCCCTCTGCGTGCTGCTCGGCCCGAGCAGCGCTGGGTCGCCGTGTGTCACAGCAGTCCGTGTGTTTTATCCACGTTGTAGGACATTTTCCACCGTTCTTGGGAGATGGAGAAGTATTTTCCCCTCTTTGACGCTTACGCTCAGCGTGAGACCCCAGGACCTCCCGTTTCACAGCGTTCGGTGGTGGGTAAAATGCCCGGTGTGCTCCAGGATTCCTTCAGCTTCGGTTACTGCCGTGCACATTCAGCATTTCTGCCGATGGGGATTTATGGGGTATCAAGTCAGCCACCCAGAAAAGGAGGAACACGCATTACAACCTCTGCAGCTTTTTTAACGAAGGCGGCAAGGGCTCTGCGAGTCGCTGGCTTCCTCTGCTAGTTTTTCCTCGATTTTTTGTTTTTTCTTACCCTGTTTTTTCTAGAACACCACCGAGGACTAATAAGTCCCCCGGGGGAGGGGGGTGAGCGTAGGAAAATACAGGATCATAAAATTAAAGACTATGAGAATACATACGCACGGAAAAAGGAATTTATACTGCACAGAGTTACGGTTCCAGCCTTTCCTATCTTCTAAGTATCTGACTTTGCAGCCCTAATAATAATCTTTTAATGCAGGTATGATTTTGTGTTTGCATAATAATGCAGCTAAATTTGGTTTAATTCCAAGGCATGTGGGGAAGTAAGAAGATTGATGCCCAGAAAGTTTTTGTGATGGAATTTTACTGAAGAGTGAATGTTACGTAACATTTCAAACGCGCTGCGATCCTTCAAGATGAAGTGTGTGATATAAATGTAAAATATTTGCAAACTATAATTTAGCAACCGCTGTAAAATCGCAGTCAGCATTCCAACCTCTTCCGTGCGGTGGGTGAGATCCTTTGTCAAGCGAGAGCTGAGGGCAGTGAATGTGAGATTCATTAAGTAATTAGATAGGAACATTAATTTCAAATTAATTTCAACAGTTGTCTCAGACATTAGCAACCAAATTAAGGAGACCAAAGGCAAACAGTAATGCGGCTTAATACTTTTAATAAATGAAGGCATTTGAAGTGATTTACATAAATCTGATGATAAGCCCTCATTTAATGGGCTCCCAGATGCTCCCTGCCTCCGCTTCCCGTTCACCTTTGCACGTTTCCAGGATGTGGCCACGCTCCTTGTCTCCCCAGCTCCCTCATTACCTCGGTCTTTTCTCAAACCCTCCCTACACGGGCTCCCTAATAAACGGCCGGGCTTTCTGGGATTTGTTAGCGTGAGCTGGAACCTTTTAGTGCTTCTGAACCTGCAGCGCTGCGAGGCACGGGGAAGCGGTGGAGCCACAACTGACAAGGCCCCCAGGAAAATAAATGGTGGAGAACAAAAAAAAAAAAAAAAAAAGAAAAAAAAAAAAAAAAAAGAAAAGAAAAAAAAAAAAGCAGATTGGGTATTGGGGGCTGCTTGCCTCTGGGCAGGGCAGGGAGATGAAAACCAGCACATCAGCAAGCAAATGGGTCACATGGAATGGATAATGACCAGCCCTTTTCATCTGTCCTGCCGCGATCTCAAGGCCCTGGATGAAAAGGAGCAGGCACTGCTCTGGGTTGGCGTGGCACCTGATGGAGGCACGGCCGCCCCA
Organism: Aythya fuligula; assembly: GCF_009819795.1. Classification (NCBI taxonomy): domain Eukaryota; kingdom Metazoa; phylum Chordata; class Aves; order Anseriformes; family Anatidae; genus Aythya; species Aythya fuligula. The sequence goes on along the minus strand of NC_045560.1, from coordinate 26,630,453 downwards.
TGGGTTGTCCGGGGTGCAGCACAGCCCTGCCAGCACCCCACACTTCGGTCACCCACCATACTTCGGTGGCAAAGGTGTAACAGCTCCGCTGGTGCTCAGCTCAGCACCGCTGTCTTGCAGCAGAGCGAGCTGCTGCAGGTCCGAGATGCCCACAGAGGGGTGGGCAAGCTCTAAAACTGTGTCTCCTGGCCTTGGCTCAAGCCTGGAGGTATCACAACAGTTAAAAGAGTAATAATAAACCAGTTGGTAGAGACTTGATTGCAACTCGGTGGAGCTGCAGAAAGTGTGTGACTCATCTTAAATAGAATATATATATTGCAGTTATAAATAGGCTCCTTTTTGTGGTTGCAATGACATATTTAGAAATTGCTGTTCTTTTTAAAAATAACTTTGATGTTATACAGATATTTGGGGCTTGCAGGCTGCATTGTTTATGGAGAAAATCCACGTTTCAGTGGTAACTTTCTGTCACACCAGGTATGCAGGGTAGTTTTACAGACACAGCGTTGGACACGGTTCCCCTGCTCAGAGACTCTGAGCGAGCCAGAAATGATGCACTGCAGGAGGGGATGGAAGGGTTTGTGATGGTCGTTGGTAAAGCTGCCTCAGCCGGGGAGTCAGGAGAAAGGAAAGACGAGGCTCCCGAGTGAAGAGGTTGGGAAGGAGCAAGGGATGATCTGGTTCACCTTCAGGGAACAAAATGTACGGGATCCCATTTGCCTCTGGATTGAAAAGTCTGATGCGAAGTGAGTTCTCCTAGCCTGATGAAGAGCACATCTGAAAGGCAGAGGGAACTTGGTGCATTTGGTTCTCTAGGAGACAGCTGAGTGGTGGTCTGATCCTAGCTCTCAAGTTCCTGTGCAGAGAAGAAAATTGTCCCACAAGAAGATGCTTTTTTAACCACACAATAAAGACAGCGAGACTGGGAGAATGGAAGTCGAAGTTAGACAAATTCAGGACTACTTCAGAGCACGAAGCTACAGGAAACAGCAAGAAGGAAGGAAGGACACAGTGAAGGCTGTTCACTCGTGTGGCTGTGTGCCCCACGAGTGTGCCAGGGCCTGCACGGGAGGGGAGAGGTGCAGCAGGAGATGGAGAAGGGGCAGCTGCTGGGAGAGCCCCTCTGGGAGGAGCATCCCAGCAGCCAAAGCTTCCCACCTGAGAGGACCACTGGTGCCAACACAGACACAGGTGTCCCGTTTTGGGTGGGGAAATACTCATGAAGGACCATTTTTGTCTTCACAGGAGAATGCCTCCACGGTGCAGGCCAGTGACTTTTCTAGCTACGATGAGCGACAAGCTCTGATCGTCTGCGGCACTTCAGCATCAGCTCTGTAGTGAGCGCTGTTAATCCTCATCACTGATTGCTCTTACTGAGACTTCAAGTGATTGGAGAAACTGCCCGACATTCATGAAGGGAGAGTGGAGCCTCTTCAGCCTTCTGCTGAAAAATCTTGAAAACAAATATATGGTTAGTGAGGGAGGGGACGGGCTAAGTCAAATATTGCACCAGCGTGTTTAGAAAAACATAGGAGGAAAGAAAAATGTAATTGTAGAGACAGACATAAAAAAAAAAAAAAAAAGAGAGAGATGCAGAAATACAAAAGAGATATGTGCCACAACAGCCCCTGAGCTGTAGAGGGTAAGAGGTGATGAATGCAGAACCGGACCACCTCAGAGGCAAGGGACCCACTGATCCTCAGTGAGGAAGGCGTTGCATCAGGACGAAGGCTTGCCCTGTCTCCCCACACCTGAGTGCTCTAGGTGTGTTACCACTGTCCCGCATGCAGAGCAGCTCCAGTGGTAGAGCACTGCAGAGCAAAATGCTTCAGATCTGCGATCAAGACAAGCATGGGAGAGAGGGGGAGGCTATGTAAGGGTTCCTGGCTGGCTCCTCACCCAGGGGCTGGCAGCAGCTGGGAGGGTGGAGGTCCCCATCTGTGTCCCCACCTGCCACCCACCAGTGGGAGACCCTCAAAGTTTGCTGAATTTCTGGCAGTGTAGTTTTCGCTATTTTCAATCACTCATCACATATGTCTGAAATTTGTATTTTCCCATTTTTTACACCTCATTTTTTTGCTTTGTCCTGCCAAAACAGTCCTGCTCAGGTTGCCAAAGCCATCCTTTGACAGGTGTACAGACTGTAGGAGACCTTCAGCCTCAGTACAGCCCCTACCTGTGCTGGGACTTGACCCAGATGGAGCTGTATTTGGTTACACCTCCCTTGCACCCCGCGTTCTCCAGTCTGCCATCTGTCTGCACACCTCTGTCAGGGGATTCAGTAGATACAGTTGTCCACAGATTTTCACTTCTAGCGTGTGGGGTTAAAAGCTCCTAAAACAGCAGAGAGCAACCTCAGGCTCCTCTCTCATTGCTTCTTCAGAGGGGGCAAAGGTAGGCACTGGGATGAAGAGAGGATGCTGCTTTCTTGGCAGGGTTGGAGCTGTGATAGGATAGCATGCCATTTTCAATATTCCACTTAGCTACTACTACTGGCACTCTTATAATTAAAAAATAAGTGATTTACATGTTATTAATGATCACTAGAAATTCCTATCAGGCTTTGCTATTAAAGTGGCCTTTCATGTTATCAGAGGCCAGCGTTTTCTTTGACAGTCACCCATTGCTTTGAGGGCTTTGAAGCTGCTTTTCTGTTTCATTTGAAACAAAAATGAGAAAAAGCAATATTACAATCACAGGCATGTGTTTGTTTTCATAGGGGCTGCATTAGCATTTCAAGGAAAAAAAAAAAAAAAAAACCTGCCTAAAAAACACCGGGTGATCACCAGAGCACTGCTCAAACAAGGCTGTGAAGTGACGAGGTGGAAACCTGCGCTCCCGGTAATGAGATGGAAGTTCAGTAACAGCAAAGGGAATGTACATAAAACAGGAGGTGTGCAGAGCTGCATTACTATAAGGGCCATCGAATCACACACACGGTGTCAGGGAGTTGGTACTGCTGATTTTGCTGGAGATTCAGCAATTTAAGTAACCTAATCAAGTGTCATAATTGATTGGAGGTTCATTTCCTCTCTTGGAAATCATTAAGGGTGGTCATTGCTCGCTAAAAGCATTCGATGCGCCCCACAATGGAGCAACAGTGTTCCTCCCCCTCGCCTACAGAGAGCTATGGCCAGCATGTGGCAGGGTAGCACGGTTCAGCCCAGCGGAGGGGTGCCTTGTCCCCAGGCGAGGATGGAGTCCCGCTGGGAGGACAGCAGGTCTTTCACAGCAGCCTCGCCAGCGGTTGATGAGCTGTGCTTGATGCCGGGGAGGAACGTGCTGTGGGAAGGGGCTTTGTGCAGCTTTCAGAGAATCAGAGAATATCCCGAGTCAGAAGGGACCCACAAGGATCATTGAATTCAACTTCTGGCTCCACACCTGACCACACAAAAACCAAACCATGTGTCTGAGAGTGGTGTCCAAATGCTTCTTGAACTCCGTCAGGCTGGGTGCCGTGACCACTGCCCTGGGGAGCCTGTCCCAGTGCCCGAGCACCCTCTGGGTGCAGAACCTCTCCCTAACCCCCAGCCTGACCCTCCCCTGTCCCAGCTCCATGCTGTTCCCTCGGGTCCTGTCGCTGTCCCCAGAGAGCAGAGCTCAGCGCCTGCCCCTCCGCTCCCCTCGTGAGGGAGCTGCAGGCCGCCATGAGGCATCCCCTCAGCATGCTCTGTGTGGGCTGAACAAACCCAGGGACCTCAGCTGTTCTTCTTATATCTTCCCCTCCAGACCCTTCAGCATCTTCATAGCCCTCCTTTGGACACTCTATAATAGTTTTATGTCCTTCTAATACTGTGGTGTCCAGAACTGCACATAGCACTGGAGGTGAGGCCGCAGCAGCACAGAGCAGAGCAGGACAACCCCTTCCCTCAACCAGCTGGCTGTGCCATGCCCGATGCACCCCAGGGTACAGTTGGCCCTTTTGGCTGCCAGGGCACACTATTGACTCTTGTTCATCTTGCCTTTGCAGACAAATGCATGTGTGCAAAAGAGATTTGTGAAGGCAGCAGTGCCTGTGGTGACTCCTTGCAAGGGTGTGAAGCACCTTCCCCATGAGTTTGCCTCTTGCCCCTGCCTTGCACCTGGACTTAAAGCCAGGTGATGAAACCTCTCCCTGGTGAAGGGGTTAACTACTGCAATGCCCAGTCCAAGTCACAAAAAACTTCGGTGGTGTCAAAAGCGTCCTGTTTGATGTGTAGAGAACAAAGCATTGCTTCTTTGACATGCTTTGAAATAACACTTCTTGGAGTTAGCCCATACAAGAGATAACACAATCTCTTAGAATCTGACAAATTAAAAATTTCAGTCCTCAGGAAATGATTTAAAATCCTATTTTAAGCACCACTTGGAAAATAGCTTTATTTTTAAATGAAATGTAACCAATATTAAAAAGCTTCCATCCTTGGAAATCAGAGTTTCTGACCTCGAAACACACAGCATAGGCTCCAGTGAGCAAATTTTTGCTGGTCCCACAAAAGTACTTTCATGAGGTAGTTAGACTATTGTGCCAACCTAGTATAATTATTGTAATCAGCCAACCCAATTACAGAATAACAACCTGCTATACACATGACATTCAATGTATATATTAAGGATGATCTCTTAGTATTGGTAAAAGTCATCTTCCAGCAGCAGGAAGAAATGGCTTCATCATGATTATTTTTTATGCTTCGCTTTGGTGAAGACTTAAATATGGTTGCATTTATATTTTGCACCTTGGAAAATATTTGTATTTTAAAATAACACATTAAAGCTTTGAGCCTGAAAACACTAATGCACAAGAGTAACTTTATTTATACATTAGGAATATTTTAGTCAAATGGCCTAATGTTTGCAGAATCAGATTCTGAAAAGTAATGTACTATTTTATGTTGTACCACTATTGGTGCAAAAATTAATGGATGCATTATTTAAATCAGGCATTTAGAGACAAGCTTTGCAGCTTGGCTGTTTTTTGCTATCATATTGTTGGAAGAAACAAGTAAATAAAATCTAAAGGAATGGGAATTGAAAACAGAGGAAATGAAATGGAAACACATGACATGTTCGAGATGTGAGGCACACCTGCTTCAGGCTGAAATGTCCCAGATTCAGAGCAAAGGCAATTTTCAGCCTTCCCTTCGACCCAGGATTTAGTAAAACTCTTGATCCGTCTTTTCACATCTAAAAAAATCCTTTCATCCTTTCGGTCTCCATCAGCCCCAGAGGTTAAAGCTTTCCTTTCAGCTCTGATTATCACAGATGTTGCTCTGTATGAGTGGAGACCCCAGTTTTACCCGGGACTAGCCTTTGCATTCAAACTCAAATGCTTTTTCTTCCAAAGCACACACACAGCAATTTGTTTAATGCTTTGGATATTAAGTATAGCCTTCAGAGAAAACACTTGGGACTTCACTCAGGCAAGGTCATTTTTTAACCAGAAGAGTGAACCATCTGTGACCTCAGCCAGGACTGCGAGCTGTGCCAGCTCAGGCTGAATTGAAGAAGGTGAAGTCTATGAGCAGCACTGCCGAAGGAAGCACCGCAGCCTTTTCCAGCAGGGAAATGAAATATTGTCATGTATGGGCCAATGACAAAATTGTTGGGCTAATTAAGCAAGTAAATCCTGCCTGATGGTGCCCTACACACAAATAACCATTTTTGCTCCGTGGAGTGATCTGTACCATATATTTTATTAGCAATCCAAGTAGATGGTAATGGGAAGATTTGCCTCCTGCATCCACCAAAAGCACCTTTTGACTATTTCAAAATTAGATTTTGACCTTAAAGGTGTGGTATCCTTTCTGTTGTTTCTGTCATCCTGAAGTACCTACTGTGGTGTTTGTAACACGGAGTCAATTTATAGGAGCAGTACTCCTGGATGGTTAAGTGGTTCCAGCTGTCATCTCTATCATTTACTTGTAGCAAAATGAAACCAATATTAAAAAATAAAATAATAAAATAAAATAAAATAAAATAAAATAAAATAAAATAAAATAAAATAAAATAAATAAATATATAAAAGCCCCATTAAAACAGCTAGCAAAATAACTTCCATCCTGTTCTGTCACTTTATACTCACATTTCACACCTGAGCAACCAATCCTCTTTACACACCTCTCAGGCAATACTTTGGTATTTTGTTCGGATGTGCACCAGGGAGTTCCCAAAAGCAGCAAAGCTGGTTGTGTGGAGCAGAAATACCAGTGGGAATGAAATAACTACAGTCATGACTCTCTGCCTAAAACACAACCTCAGTTTCATATACTGTAGTGTCAAGGCAGCTGTAACTCCTTGAGGTCTTCCCAGTGATGAAGTCACAAAAAGAAACCCCTGGATGAGATATTTTGTGATCACCAAAATTTTTACTTTCCTGAGTAAATGCAATGAGGACTAGTTGAGAAACAGAGCTGAACTATTTCACTTTCTGCATCACAGGTGGTTTTCTACTGCAACAGGAGTTTGGCATCCCCTGTGAAGACCTGAGCATCTCTGTCTTTTTCTGTTTTGGGCTCTCTGCACCTGTCCAGCTCTACTTCCTGCTACAAACATTTCTAGATAAAGCTCTGTTTTACATTTCATGGTGTGCATATACTCTTCAACTAACAGCTTTCAGAAGTGGTATCAATCTGCCTTTTCCTACTAAATAGACCCCTTTTACACAATACCTACCATACATTTGTGACTGTGAATATGTAAATAGGTAAAAATGAAAATGCATCCACTGCCATACAGAATAACATTGCAGCCTTAAACTTCAGATCCATTCAGGATGATTTGCTAACATTTGGTACTCCAAGCTGAAGTGCCAAAATTGCCTGTCTCGTGCAATTTTCAAACATTCCACCCGCACAGAACTAAGGAAAAATAGCAATCTCCAGGAGAGACCAAACTTCGTTTAACCTGTTTTACAAAGTACTAAATAGCTTTTCTATTTTAGATGAAGAGCGGTGAATATGTCCTTTGTGCTGTACTTACCAAGTACTTGCAATGCCATATATTCCAGGCAGTTTTCAGTGATATTATAACATACTCCATTACTATGATTATTTATCAACACCGCAATCATGTAACTTTGTCTGATCCATAAGATCTCCAGTGGGGAGAAAACTCATTTTTATTGCTTTTAATTTCTTGAAGATTTGAAATAATTTCCACTAAAATTGTTTTGAAAGACTAAAGCTTTCTCTAGACTGCTTCCTAAAAACAATTACAGACTGTTTGTGTATCATTCAACCAAAAGCTGAATATCTATCTGTAGTCAGATATCTGTAATCCTAGGACTGCTACCACCTTTGGTAGTCTGAGGTTTCTGTCACACTGGAGTTTTTTTATAGACACAGGCAATTATTTTTCCATATGTAAAAACATTTACAGCGTGCACTTTATAAACAGACCTGCTGTTTAATCTGACAGGTGAAGGGTGACTCCCTATCAAGTCTATTTGTCTATACAAAAGCCATGTTTTTGTGAAGAAAACCTGATTTCAACAAACGTAAACCTGAATTACAGGAGAAGAAAAAGGAAAGGCCCGGTGATCCTTGTGCAATGGAGTTCAGGCTCACCGGGGCTTTGAAGCCCTGAAAAAAAATATAATATAGTTTGCAATTATTTTACATATTATTAAATAAACATTTTCTGTGAGTCAAGGACTGTCCTGATTTGTAGAATTCTAGTCCATGAACAAGGATGACTGCAGAACTTGTACACCATTTTGTTGTATACTACTTTTCTCCAAGATTTTTGTTCCTTTTGTTGTTAGTAATTGTATTTACAAACTTTTGGAAGAAGCAACCATGTTTTCTCAACACAAGAGAGAATTCAGAAACCTTTGAGACTATTTTGCATTGGGTAATTTTCCCAAATATCTGTGCTTGCTAAAAACATCCGTTATTTCCATGTCATTTAAATTGTTTAAAACAAGAAACTTTTCCCTTAAAATAATTAAAGGTTCCATTCCAAATTGTTGCTAATTTACAATCAATTCATATGTGATATGATGTATTTTGGAACTGGATACAAGGAATTGCATTTTTTTGCAAAAGACTTGATGTGTTGGATTCAGGTCAAAACCCTGGAAAATAAGGATTTTTCTACAGCAAAGGGAAAACAGTCTTTTGAGTGGGGAATGCTTAATTTGTGAATATGACATAGTGCAGACTTCCTTACCATATTCCCAGCATTTTGTCTTGCCCTCTGGGCTCAAACTACCAGGAGAACAATTTGTCTTGGGATGTTTGGTATTTCTTCTGCTAATGCCAGAGTAAGCTAAGGAGAGAAAAGGCAAATGAAAATGAAAAAGGTGCTAGACACAACTCAAACACTATGGTTAACTTCTAGACTTCCTTCATGTCAGCTCCTCAGTTCTCCAGTATCAGCAAAAAGCCATGGCAGCCACTTCTGAGGGTGGGTCTCTGTGGTATTCACCAAAACATCCAAAAATCATATAAATGCCCTAGAGTGAAGTCTGGCTGTGCCCAGGTCAGATGCCACAGGAGTCACCTGGAGTCATGGACACCGAGCTAACGCGTGGTGGCTGACATAGTCACGGACAACATGCGTCAACGGGATGCACTGTCAGCACCCAGGGTGCATGATGGATCTCAGACACAGCCATCAGGGTGGCTGAGAGCCAGGTCTGAGAGAAATCTGCCTTTTACAGTTGAGGCAACAGTAGTTTTCCCCGGTGGGAAGGGAAATCAAAGAGAAATTTCAACTTCTCTGCTCTGTACTCTCCCGTGAGCGGGGAGCGATCGCTGATGGCCTTGGCAGCTATTTCATCCCCAGCCTCACTGATTTTCCCTGCAGCAGGCATTGCACAGGCGTGCGGCAGAAGAAAATCTCTGATCCAGAGGAGGCAGATTTGACAGAGGACAATTGAATGAGGAAGATTATGGCACTGTTAAAAGACACCTGGAAGTTTAAAAAACAGTAATGATCTACCACTACTGAATGAGGGCCAGCAAATACAAAAGCACAGTAGGACTACAGATAGATGTGTCTGCCTCAAACTTGAAGCTTTCTTCTGGAAGTGCAGACATCTTCTCTTACACACAGCATGGCTTGAAATTCAATGGAACTTTAGCTCCCAACGTACAGGGCAAGCGCCTGGGCTAAATGTATGCCGTAGTGACTATGGAGAACTTCTCTCTATTCAGTTCCCAGCAGTTTAGGGAGAGATCATTACCAATGGCTCAGAAACAGCAAATGTTTGGCTGCACTTATGGTAATTTCTCACGCCTCTCCCTCCGCATCAAGACGATTATGTATATTCTTTAAAGTTGATAAAGCTACTCAGCTTCGAAGCCAAAAACATGTGTTGAAAAAATGAGGAACATTAAAGGCTCTTTTCTGGTCCTAGCCATTTCACACACGCTTTCTCTAAGCTGTGGCAGTCTTCCAGCCTAGCTGAATCCAAACGTTGTTCCTTTCACAGGCACACAGCAAGTTCGCATAGTAAACGTGCACAGCACAGCTCACCCGAGGCTCTGATTATTTCTGCTTGCAATGTAATGTTACTGGCCATCACCGAAATGCGGTGTAGGACGAACCTCATGGCACCAGCTTGGCTGGGGGTTTATAAGCATGTGAAAAAAAAATAAATGCCAGTGCCTCGATATGGGGAGTTTTGACATTTTTTATTTACATTTATTTGCACAGCTCTGAGCATTATTCAATTGTCAAACAATCATGTGTTGGTGGTGAGGAGGCAAGTAGGTTATAAAAATGAATTGGCAAGATTCTCATTTACAGAGAGTAATTTGTCTCCACCGTAATGCATGTATGTATTGTCAGGTTGGGAGAAGGAAGCCTTCTCAAGAAATGGGAATCAGATTCATCATCTCAGTTTCAGAGTCATGTTCACTTACTTTATTAGCATAGCGTAGCAAAGAAAACCCAGCTCTCCTGCTGTTTTCCATTTCACAAGAGCTCCCTTCTCCCTTCACACCAACCCTCCCTTTGCTGGTTCCTCATAAATAGAAAATGGTGCCGGCATATTTTTCTAGGTAGAAAAAGCAGATGTAATCTATTTAAAGATTTCACCTAAAGCCATTCGGGATAATGAACATTTGATGGGTTAGGGAATGGCCATGTGAATAGGGCAGAGAGCTTGCAACCTCCCACTCTGTCAATCACTGCACTCAGCCATGTAGTCTTACCCCTTCCACGAGGTAGAGGGGCTGTACAGCTCTGCCTCTGCTGCAGCTGCATTTCTTCCAAGGGCACGCAGTCACTGTTTGTCTTTCCTGTCTTAGCTACAAACCCACAGAGAAAAGGGTGCTTCTCTTTGGTCTGCTTTCCCCAAACCCCTATTTTTGGCAAGAGTTGTGTGGCAGAGCCTGGTTGTGTGTAGGAAGAGGCTGCACTGACTCCTTCTGGAGCACGCCATCACACGGCATTTGGCACATGTGGATGTTGGCATGTATCTGGGATTTGTGATGGTTATAACAGTCTAAGATTCCTGGACCATCCACTTATTGCTCTGTTATTTTTTCTGCTGTACCTAGAGATTGCTTCTTGGTTTTATACTCAGATCATAGCTGGTGTCAGGAATTTACAGAATTTACTGGCTAGTAAAACCATGCTTATTCAGGAAGCTGTCCCTCACTGTGTGACAGCAGCAGCCTCGTTACAGTGCCCTCATTGCTGCCAAAATCTTTTGCATTGAAAATAATACATTTGAAGCAAAGATGCTGGCAGGTGCCATACCATCAGTGGGCTACCACAAAGCAGAGCAGAGTGCAGGAGAAGCACTGGAGTTGCTAGACCATGGCTCTTCGTTAGGCCATGGCTCTTCACAACTCTTCAGGTATTTTCAGATTTTTTTATTTTTTATTTTTTATTTTTTTTTAGATCCTGGAAAGAGCCATGGGACCACCTCTCCTCCTTGTCTGCTTCTCAGCCTCCAGCGATGGCACTGATCCTCCTGTTCCAAGGCATGTCAAGCGTGGTGTGATATATCGCAATTACCCCAAGGGTGGCAGTCCCTAGGGAGAGCTGACAGCACTGTTCAGAACAGCAGAGGTTTTGAGTTATTTTCAGGTAGTTTTAAAGATCATTCAACAATTCCTTTACATATTTTACAGACTCTGCTCAAGATTTTTCCTCTTGTAGTTATCTAAGTCAAGAGCAAAAATCACTCCCTGTTTATTCTCACAAGCAAGAGCAAGAAGACTGCACTTCGATATCCAATGGCCACATATGAATTTGGAGCACCAGACTTCAGATGTAGGACTCCAATGGAAAGGTATCTGGCCATTTTCTCAAAATCAAGAGTCAAAAAAATCAAAGCCACTTCCAGTGATCTTGAGCTAGTTTTCTACTTTTCCACTCTGAGATTTTTAAAATGTTTAAATGGAGGATCCAAGAAAACATCTAACCAGAAAAGTGTGATAGTTACAGAAAAAAACAGGGGCAGGTGGGGGAGGGACCTGAGGAAATCTTTGAAAGCCAGATTATGTTATGAGGTTGTCAAGGTCTGTGGGGAAAGTTTTGCTCAGCCAAAAATGTCACAAGCTGTTCTCTGGGTAACGCACACAGGAGGGGCTGTAATCTGTTAAACCTGTGAGTGCATAGAGACATCGAAGGCAATCAGGGATATGCATAAAATAGCAGACTTAGACTACTGTGTGCCACAAAAAGCAGTTGCTTCAGGCACGTGCTAGCATGGAGCCCTCGGTCTCCTCCTTCCCTTACTGGCAGTTGCACCTTTCTGCCTACAGCCCTGATGGCAACCCGGGGCCAGTGAATCCTGTTAGGCCCTTTCTCTCACAGACATACTCCATGACAGGCTGTGCATACTCCAAAGTCCCTAAAATGTCAGTGCCTTGGCTGATCTCAGTCCTTGACAAAGATATTTCAATCAAGCTTTGGAGCAGTTGGCCCAGGGAGGCCATGGTGGTTTCAAGGCCTGACTGGATAAAGCTCTGAGTAACATGGTCAGGCTTCAGAGCTGACCTTGCTGGAAGCGAGAGGCTGGACTGAAACCTCCTGAGGTCCATCCCACCGTGAAGTCTTACAGAAAGGAATAAGCAGGCTCAGGTCTCTGCAGCCAGTGGGTCGGGATAAGGCCCTGCAGGAACAGCACAGAGCAGAGGTTGGCAGGGCAGGGAAGGGGGACCTGACCCTGAACATGGGCTGTGGGCCTGCTCGTGGTTATTACTAACTGCATGGAAGATATGGCTGAGTGATGTTAACCAATGTCAAACATGAGCTGCTTGTACCAAGGATGATGGAAGTCTAAATACTGAGGGACTTTACTATTATTCAGGAACATGGGACATGACACCAAAATCGGTGTTTTTTGCAGCTTCTTGAGATTTCTCTATCCTATAGTGTGACTGCCCCATAGCTGGTACCATTGTTAGAAGAAATAGCAATTTCTGGACTCAAGGGATGCTCCCTGATACCAATAGGCTGACTTATATTGATTCCATCAGGACACAAATTAGAGGGGCAAACAAAGTCACTGTTGTCAACTTTTATGTATTTTTGCAGCCATGGAAATTTTCATTCTACTTGCAGCTCCTAATGATCTTTTTATTTCATAACTTTGATTTTTTGTTTGAATGAAGAGGACACTTCTAGCCCTTACAGATGCAGAGAAAAGCTTAATGGAGAAGAAACCTTGAGGTCTAATGAGTGATGCACAGACCCTGGTGAAGGAATTTTGTTATAACCTATGGGTTATCCTCTTACTTCTGATTTTGGCCAGACTGCGTTCAGTATTCTGCTGACAGTGCCCCCATCCCAGGAGTAGTTTGTTACCACGCTGTGTGGCTGAATGTTCTCCAAGTCGGCTGCCAAAGAGGACAATCTTTAAGTGCCTCTCCAGCCAGGTCAGACAGCTTAGCTAATGGGCTGAGGAGGCTGATCTAGGCTTCCCTGTTGGCTTTGCAGGTTGAATTCAGGTTAACTCAGAGTCCCTTCCACCCACATGTGTTAGGATGGGTACAGCAGACCTGAAAAAGCCCCCCCCCCGTGCACAGCCCGTCATTCAGGCTGGATGAATGTCCCAGGTGAAGCTCCCCGCACAGGCACTGCCTTGTCCTCCCTTCACAGCAGGGAGGTGATATCTACATTTTCCCCTCTTGGATGCTGTAGCAACTTATTTTGGAGCATCTCCTTCTTGCACTCATGAGAGCTTTTTAACTCCCTTGCTTGGCACTCCATTATAATTTTGCTGTGGAAGGAAGTGGCAATTTCTGCAACAGGGCCATCGGGCACAGAGCAGGAGCCGGGTGACGAGTACAATAGAAGGGAAGGGGGCAGATAAATATCTTTGCAAAGCTTTAAAAATCAATTGATATTCTCCTTTCACAAAATGAATGTGTTCCCTCAGTCCGTATTTATTGATCATTCACGGTCACTGACACCTGGCTTGCCAACGAGCTGCACAAGGGACTGCGTGGGCACACGGTGCAGCTTCCCAGCGAAGGCACTTAACACGTGTTTCGTGTGGGTAACCTAAGGCGGTTAAATTGCCTGGTTAGCATCCCTTTTCGCTCACCCCCTGCCTCGAAAAACCACTGAAAAGAAAGGAGACATGGGGAGCAGGAAGGGGGAAGGGGAGCTATTGCAGGAGTTTTCACCTGGATACAGTTGCTATAGGAACCACTTACCGAGCATCTCGGCGCCTCCACTATTCAAGGAAATTCGCTCACCCTTAATCGCGGGCGAAGCTAAGTGGTTTACCCGCGAGTGGAGACATTCAGCCCCTGTTCGTCCCCGGTGGGCTGGGGACCGCGCACTGGTGCCAGCAGCAGGGCGAGGGGCTCCCTCACCCGACAGGGAAAGCAGGGAAGTGGGAAGAGCGATGCAAACAGCAGCAACTGCGGTCAGAGGGCTGCTGGAGGGAATGGCCAAACGGAGGAGCTGTGGTGGAGAGCGGGGATGAGAAGAAGCCAAGAGGTAGTGACAGAAATCAGGACTTTTATCGCAAAGGGAGAAAAGGGTAGAGAGAGTGTATGCAAGCTCTGGAACAAATGGAGTTCTGGAAAAGGCAAGAGGGGAAAAATCAAAGCTGTAGGAGAGGTAGGTAGCATTAGAGGTGGAGACCTCGGCGAGTGAAACAGCATTAGCAGAAAGTGCCCGTCTTGGTGTTTGTAATGTGCTCTGGGATCCTGGGATGAAAGGCCTAAGCAGAAAGAGCAATACTGTGTTTTTTGATATAATTTTGATAGCTTTCACGATAGCTATTAGTTTCAGTCCTTGAAACCTCATCTCGATGGAAGCTGTGGCAGTGCCTCCGTGTCATTATCCCGCCGCCGGGTATACATTTATACTTGATGGTGTGGTGGAAGTGCAGATTGCTGCTGCCGGAGCAGGGGCCTATCAGCTGCACATTAGGGCAACTCTTGACCCTTGGTTTGTGGAGAGTGGCTCATCCGCAACCAGGAGTAGACCACGGACAACAAGTTAATGACCTTTTTCCCACCGGTTCAACAAGAAAAGTAACTTCAAAATTGATACTGCCGAAGGAGCCTGTATGAGAAGAGAACGGCACTAATCACCGCAAGGCAGTGAGGGGAGATCGTGAGGCAGGGAGAAGATTAAACAGAATTACACAAAGGACACCCAAGTTCAGCAAAGCACTTAAGTCGCTGCCTAATTTTAAACCAGAACTAGTGCAAAGTATGAGCCAATTTGCAGTGATCAGAGAGAGAACAATTCTCAGGATGGCTCAACGAAGTGGTGTCACTTAGCAGGAGTTCAAACGAGCGGAAGAAAAGCAGAGGAAAACTTTAAAATGGCTCAGAGTACACAACAGCTAGGCGAGCAGAGGTCAGGTGAAAAAGTGTAAAGTGGCAGAGGAAGAAGGTGGCAGCAATAGGAGAGAATTATAAGCTATTATGATAAACGGCAAATGGATTATGATAAATCTTCTCCACGCCTCTTTGTACGCTGCAAATCAATGAGGGTTGGAACGTATTTACCATGTGATGCGCTTTAACTCCACAAATTAATGGTATTACCTTAAACAACTTCTGATAAATGCACCACTTCACAAAATTACACAATTTATGTAAGGAAACCCAGATTTCACATGTCAACTGATATAAATACAATATTGATATAATTGTATTTTTCAGAGATATGCATTAAAAATAGGAACTTTAAAAAACGTGAATTGAGCAAAATAGAAGCATATAGACTACCACGTGCTGTTTGTGCACTGCTAAGAGAACTTGAAATTGTTTTTCCTATAGGCAGCTCTGCAAAGGTCTGCTACCATGCAGGTCCTGACCTCAACAATTACATACGTTTCTGGGTAAGAATTTGTGCGTAGTTTCTTTTAAAAATATTTTGTCGTTACTGCCAATGTTTGTTGACTAATCCCACAAGAGAAATACAGCAGAACATTTGGTAAAAGCCAGGAGCCAGTCGTACCAGAAGCCAGACCAGCAGCTGACACACAGAAGACCACTTTAAGTGGTGGTATGCTTTAAAAATGCTGCTGGTGGTGGTCTGCTCCCAGCCATCCTCTCTGTGGACAAGTTTCCAAAAAGTACTGCTTGTGGTCAGTGAATTCATCACTTTGGGCACATGCCTCAAGTACAACTAATCCTGTGCACATCCAGGGCAGCTCCCTGGGCTTTGAGAAATGGCAGAGCCACCCCTGCAAGAGAGGAAAGTTGAGGTAGGACCCATGTGTGCTCATGCTGGCCTTCCTCTTCACCTGTCACAGCTACAAAACATTATCGTATTTGTGATTAGAGCCATGTTTTCAGCAAGGCCTTTGGGAAAGCTCTTCAGAAATGCTCCAGTGAGGCAGAAGCCAAATTCTGTCTCCAAGAGCATCACAACCACCTTATTCTTACTGAAAAGTGAGTGTAAAGGAGGATCTCACACAGCAACAAAAACTTACACATCTGTGAAACCTTCCTTTAGGTTCTAGGTGCTGCTGTTTTAAGATGTCTGACTTTAGACCACTGACAGCTCAGATTTCTCAGAAATCTAGGTCATCCATTTCTCCTTTGACCCTGATGGGCAATGCAGGCATCTAAATGTTGGGTCTCAGAACTGAACTCCCAGAAATCAAGGAAAAGGCAACAGATTTTAAATACCTGTAACATATGAAGGGCAGGAGTCAAACAACAAAACACATTTGGATTCTGGGTTCACACACCAGGAGGATGTGATTCAAGTGGTAGAAAAAAAAGTGTGAGGACAGACATTTATGTTGCCAACGTTCAAGCTAAAGAAATAGAGCTAAAGGCTGAGCTCTGGGTAGAGGTGAGAAAGACAAGTTGAGTTTTATTACTACCTCTCAGGGCAAAGTGTATATGGGAGAGAGGACAGGCTCTCATCTGAGAGAACTTCAGCCAAAGCATCAGGCTTATCCAAAATTTCACCAGAAGGGAAAGTGCTTTCAGTGGGAGGTGGAGGTGGGAAGAGGTGATGAAGACAACACAATATGGAAATGCTGCCAAGGGCTGGGAGATCTGGCAGTGCCATGGAGTTCTGCAGCCTGACCTGTGTAGAATAAGGATGTTGGTGTTATCTAGCTCCGAACTCTCCCTTATTAACAGAATTTCAAGTTCTCTTTTTCTGGATTATAAAGGGATTGAGAAAACAAACTTTCCCACCATTGTTTCTCTCATGCAGTCATTTTTCTATTACAAGTTTTTTCACTGACCACAGACCCCGTTTGTCCATTCTTATCACAAAGAAGAGCTTCCCTGCTCCGGCCCAGTGCTCTGCCCTCAGCTGGCAGGATCCCCTTCTCCTCCGAGGTGGGAGGACACAGGGATTTGCCTGTCCTTGCAGACAGGGCTCTGTAACTGCATTTTGCAACAGCCCTGCAGCACCCTCCATACAACCACTGTGCCATTTCTCTTGCAGCAAAACACTTATTTGCTTTTGGGCTGCAGCTGCACACTAAGCTGAAGCCTTCCCCAAGATTTCGGAAACATTGCCAGTCTCTCCTTCACCAGCCACAAGGTTCAGGGCAAGCACTGCATGGAAGGGGCATTAGGTCTGCCTTCCAGCCACCTCAGCAGTTATTTTACTCTTCTGTTATGAAAGACGGCATTTCTAATAGAATCATAACCTCACTGGCTTCCCCATGCACAATGATTAATGTTATTACCCAGGCTGAGTAGCAGTTTCCAACACATTGCCCCATTTTTATCCTAAATGTGAACTCCTGGCTCCATTGAAATCCAAGCAGCTCTCAACACATTTTTCAAGATTTTGTCCCCAGTAAGGTTTGTAACACCACTTCAAAACTTACAGCAGCTCAAAGAAGCAGGCTTAGTGAAGTAACACTTGTTCAAATTAATTTATGTTGGCATGAAGTCAGTGCAAAATACTAAGAGACTGGTTCAAAAATATTCAGTGTTTCTCTGTTACTTTGCACTAGCTTCCATCATAGCTAGAACATTTTCAGATGTTTTGCAGGTTTTATAGCACGGGTCAGGATTTTCAGTTGTCTTTTTTGTTTTTTTTTTTTTTTTTCCTCCTGAGAATAATGCCACATAAGCAACAATAGATCCAAGCCATTTTTTCCCCCAGAATGAAAACAAAACTGAAATATTTTCTTCCCATGAAATCTAACAGAGAAAAATATCCTGATTGACAAATGATTTTTCAGTCCTTTCATCAAGTGAAATCTGGCTCTCAAGGCTACGATTTGAGACACTGACTCCTTTTTTTTTTTTTTTTTTTGAAGGAGCCTGTCCAACAAGAGATCTTTGACAGGCTTGAAACACTACAGCAACCTTTAATTTAGAGAAATTATTTCCAGTAGGGAAAGCGGCTGGTCATGTGCAGGACTCAAATTAGGACCAACAACAACAACAAAAAACAACACAGAAATCAGGATGCGTGCTATCCAGGCTCGGCTCAGCTCTGAGGCTGATTTGTGCCTCGCCAGCAGCTGCTCGAATAAGGAGCTGCCCCGAGGAAATAGGTATACAAATGGCTGGGCGGGTGTTTTCTTCTTCTTTGCCTCTCACCTAAAACCCTGAAACAACCAGTTGCCCTTGTGGTGGATGATTATAATAATTATTGGAAAACAATTGAAGTGTGATCAGGTGGGGAGGGCGGTAATTGAAATATTGACAGGTGGTTGCTTTGTGCTGAACATCAGGTTTTAAGATCAGCTGTGTGCCCGAAGGGCTCCCAGCTAGGATGCTTCTGATAGCCCCTTTAATTAACTAAGGTATAGATTTTACTGCAGGATCTAGAGACAGACCAGAGCAAGCCTTTCTAGAAGAAGCTGTGAATTTCATACACATATTTTTTCTATTAAGGAATGCTTTAATACACATGCTTTTATATTATTTTTGATTGATTTTTCCATCTTTTTCTTTAGATAGATGTGTATGAAAACTAAATTTTGTCTCTTTTCTCTGATGTTTAAATGTCATTGACACATGATATTATCACAATATCATTATCACTATTGGTTGATAATCACATCATGAAGGCACAGGTAGGAAGGGCAGAATATAACACCCAGATAACTCTACCAAGGATAAGAGGAAAACTAATTTTTACAGATTCTCTGAGTTTATTTGGGGGTGGAATGTAGTTTATGGCCTGGACAGCAGATGTTATGAGTTATTGAGAAACTAAAAATTTAAAAAACTATATCCTTGCTCAAGCATCTCTCATAATACATTAAAATAATAAGAGTATTTCCAGGGTGCTAACAAATAGATATTCCTCAAAACCACCTTGTATTGCAAATTTTTTTCCTGAAAGGATGCTAAATTTGAACTGCTTCCTGAAGCATTCACTTCTCATCAAAGGTCATTTCATCAGTTACTGCCTACGGATTGTACAGAAGACTCAAACATCCAATCTTGCAAAAGTTTCCACAAATTTAACTTTTCCTTGGAGCATGAGGTCTGAGACAGACTGTGATTTTAATTTTTTTTTGTGACCTTATAAAGGAAATATGAGCTTTTCAATCAGCTGATGAAGTAGCATCCCTTCCTTGGCCAGCAAAACACATCCCTTGAAAAAAAAAAAAAAAAATGATGGGACAAGGAATTGCAGTTCAATTCATATAACACTTGGTGAATGAGTCTCCTGCTCTGTCAGACCAAAGGGGCATGGCCAACGGTCCTGCTCCATGGATGTATTCCCTGCAAAATGTACCATCAGGCAAAGTTTAATCTTTGTAATTTTGGATAAATTTCAGCCCCTGCCTGCCACGCATGAGGGAGAACCATTCAGAAAAGCCAAGCATGATAGGACTTCCCCTCTAGAAAATGCTCTTTCTGAAATAAAACTTCCCTTGGTACAGCAGAGGCTGTGCTTGTATGCAGCCCTGTTCTCCTCACCACATGGTTGACCACATGGCCAGACCTCTTACGAGCCCCTTCCATGCCTGGTGAGCTGGAGAAGGATTTCCTTGTTGGTACCTGAGGTTCTCTCTTGTGTAGAAATAAAATTCAGTCATCCACCTTCTTGTTTTTTCATCATTCCTTCCAATTATCCTCACAAGTATTTGATTGGAAAAACATATGGGAAAACAAAGCAGGTTTGCTGAACATCAATCAGTTCCTTGTCTCGGGTTTGTTTTTTTCTTATCTGTTTTGGTGCCAGACCCGGCAAAGTACATCCTCAGGAAAATCAGTAATGTAAAGCATGAAAACAGACAGGCCAATGTTTAAGAGCCAGGCTGTCTTTCCAGAGGCACTTTCAGTCAGATTTATTCCAACTTCTAACTAGTTTTCAGAAGGGCCACATCTTTGATTTAACAAGACTTGCAGAAGCATAGGTTATTTATTTAGGTAGCTAACTTCAGTCAACACACAGCACAAAATTTCAGCCTCGGTGCTTTGATGGCAACCTTCTCAGTGGGGAGAGCGTGTTTCACGCTGCAAGGTAAAAGCTTGATTTCTCCTCCAAACAGCTGATCGGCCTTGGCTCCTATTTGAGGGCACTCAGCAATTCTCACCGCTATGACACCTTTCTCTCAAGACTTCTGAAAATACACAGTGCTATCTCAGAAGACCAAACAAGGTGATGATTGTGGTAACCGCAGTCTTTTAATGTGCAACAAATCATATCACTGTGTAGCTGAACCATCAGACACAAAACTACATATTAGCTGAACTTACAAAAGGTATGGAGAGCTCCAGCTTTCCGTCTGATGCACAGAGGTCAGAATCCAGAGCTATGGGGGAAAGAAAATGAAAGATTTACAAATAATATAGAATAATAAATAAATAGCCAAGAATTCTTAGAGTTGGATGTTAAATGAGTTAAAAGTTTAACGTGTTGGAAAATTAATATAACAAAGACACCCAGAATTAAAAATAAATAAATAAATAAATACTACACTGATTTCCCTGTGTCCACTCTGAAGGGCATCCCACTGAGCTGCAGTGATTATTTAGAAGCCTGAAGACTGGACATGGATGTAAAAGTTAGTCCTCCTTTGTACTGATATAAGTGTGGGGAACTCTTACCCACCTTGATAATTTTGTCTCTTCATGACTACATGGATTTTTCTTTTTCATCTGTCTGTGTGTCTATCTACCAATCCATCCATCCATGCACCTACCTACCTATCTATATATCTCTCTACTTAACGGAAAATTTGTACTTAATAATACGATAGAATATCGATGGAAATGATTTTAAACAGCACTAACAACTATGTTTTTTTTCTAAATGAATAGCTCACAGCCTGGCAATAGAGGTAGACAGGGAGAGCCCTGATCTAAACAGGGGTGGTGAGGATGAAACCCCCCAGACTACAGCACATGGTCTGCAACGCACAACATCAGTTTTGCTTCAGGGAGAAGGACGTGCTGGGGTGAGGACAGCAAGTTTCTCCCTACCACATCCTAGCACCCCCCAAATCCAGGAAATCAGCATCAAATTAATTCCAGTTTTCCCATTCTTAAAAACTGGGCTCAAACACAGTTTCCTGCTGCCACCTAACATATTGCTTTCTGTATCACTGTATTAATATAGCAGGGGTCAGAGCATCATGATCAGTACTTTTGAAATGATCACAGAAAACTGTCAGGTTAATGACTTTGGTGGTGTTTCACACCATTCAGCTCTGCTGACCCAGCCCCCGTGGCCAGTAGCACGCCAGCTTTGTTTCTCTGTCTGTGGAATTGCCTCTCTGGTCTTTGTGTAATCGCCTGATTCACTCGTGTCTCGGCAGCTGCTGAAAAATGCATTCTCTGTACCTAGGAAGAACCTGTATAAATATTCTCAATAAATAAATAACAGTTGTCATTTTCAAAATATGACAATCTCCAGTTGCCTGTGCTTAAATTGAATGACATGTCATTTATCCTAATAGATGTGAATGCATGTATAGTACATATGAGTGAGTCACCTAATTCTTATTCACCTCAGCCTTGGTCTCAGTTGGGGGCAAGTGCCTCTAACAGGGTTTGGATGGATCAAATCACAAGCAGAAAAATCTTGGTCAATTATAGATGCCTAAGGCTAAAAGGGAGGTGTCTTTTCCTCTTATTCCCCCCCCCCCCCCCTTAATCTAGCCAAGCACAGAATGCCCCTCCTATCCATAGGCTTACTGAAGGAGCAAGTCAATCTCCGATCTGTGGAATTTCTGGGAATATCTCTTCCCCCTGTAATTTAACATGACTCAGTTCTCCATCCTGATAATACAAGTGGTGAGAAAAGCTCCTAATCCTATTGGCATACCCTCTTGTCAGCACCTCTTTATTTCACTGCTTTAAAGGCTCAACATGTTTTGATTTACAATAAGCACTAAGATAACTGCAGGTGCCCTCTCTAAAAGCAAGGTTAACTCACCTGAGATGAATTCTTTTATTGCAAACAAAAGCAACACATGAGCAGGAAATACAATTAATACAGGTGCTTCCCTGAAACTTAGCAAATGCCATTTGTCTTGAAATGACATAAATCCCCATTATATAAACAGGCCCCAGAGGCTTTATTTGTATTATTTCTGGAGAGGAAGGATTTAAGCAAAAGATAAATGGAGTGGTGTTGGGGGGGGGGGGGGAGGGAGAGAAATCCTTGTACCTACAAGGCATTTATTTGACAGTAAAACTACTACTGTGCTATTTTGTGATTGTATTTAAAAATATGTAAATGACTTAATAGAACCAGAAAAAGGCCAGCCTAGGTGGGATTTCCAAGCTAACTGTTTTTTGCAGGTGATATGTAATATATTTTATATTTGCAACACGCCACTCAAGCACTCAGTCTGACATAGAGCTCTCCCAGTGATTTGCAGTTTGGTGACATGAAGGCTGTGTCCTTGTAGGCATGAAGCTCTGTCATGCCCCGAGTGCTCGGGGTCACCAGCACAGAGGAAAGAGGCTTCACCCAGCTCGCTTGAGGAGCACCCTGCAGGGTCCTGGTGCGGCACTTTGTGCTGCCAGAAGGGCAGCTCCAGGCACACCCCCAGGTCCCTAGGACTGCATTTCCACCCACCATCTGCAAGGCTGCTGCTGTCTGGGGATGCTGGAGCTCACCGCTGTGACATTTGGAGAGTCCACATTGTCTGCCAGGGAAGAGGCAAGAAGTCATGATGAACCTATGCTGTCCCTTTTTGGGGAACGGTGCTAGGCCCATTGCTTTGGCCTATGCCTCTTTAGAAAGGACTGAAAAGACAAGACAGAGCCTGACTTTCTCTACACAAATGAAACTGATTGTCTTCAGTAGTAATAGCTCTATCACAAGGAGCTGGAGAACAGGGTACCTCCTGGACAAAAGGTTCACAAGCATGCTAGAAGTTTGTTGACAAGGAAGCCCACTGGGAGGGTAACAGCCTACTAGATGAGGTTTTACTGTCAAAATACTTTGGTTCTCTTTCCAGCTCTGCTACTGACTTATACTGAGCAATCATAGAAAACAACCCCATTTCTCTGTGGCTCTTTATGCCTGTCTTTCCCTTGTCTAGCTTGTCTACTTTGTCTATCTAGTCTCTCACTAGAGGTAGACCACGATGCCGTTTGTTTGTTTGTTTGTTTGTTTTAATCCAAAAGCTATGGTGCTATGGACAACAGTCTGTATGGCATAATTTTGTGAGAAATGCAAATAGAGTTCCTGAGGCTATGTACCTCTCTTCCTTTTCTCATTAACAGCTTCCCATGAAGCCTTGTTGTTTATCAAGAGATACAAAGAAGGAATAAGGCTATCATAGCTGCTTAAAGTCTAAAAAGCAAGTTCACACTCATAATTTGGATTATCATTTTTCTTACCTCTTTCCTTTATAATTCATATATAACTGCTTAAAAATGCAACCCAAAATTACCTAAAACAAAAATGGGGAAAAAGAAATTGTAACACTTGATAGGATCATCAGACAAACAACTGCAATTATGTTGACAGGTACATTACATATCTAGTTTAGATATTCATCTGTATCGTCACCAACTCCAGTATCCTCTCTTTCTTCACCCAAAACCTGTGCTTTATCTGATGAGTGTTTGTGATCCTCAGATTTTAACAACCGAGGCTCTGATTTTTGCAGTCAGTCCTGCTCAGATGGGTCTCAGCAGCCCTGTGGAAACTGTTGCTTCCAGGTTAACTGTGACCCCAGCCAGGAGTCACTCTACAGAAAGCCAATTGCTTCATCTGGACCAACGTTGAAATACTGAGTTGAGCTGGGCTTCTTGCTATTCCCTATATCCTACTAAGCCAATAACTTCCAGTTTGAAGAAAGCAAAGGGGTAAAGCTTTACCATCTCTCCCCGCTACACTTCCCCAGACTTGAGCTCATTGCACATCCCAAATGTCCTCCGTTGGATCTTTAGGTGTCAGAAAAATGTTGGATCAGTTCCTTTTCCCTGAAAATTTAAGATTTAGTCAGACATCTACTGCAACATTTTTCAGCCCCAGTCTGCAGACACTACCTGCTCCAGGAGTGACAAGCTGACATGGTTGTATGCTCAATTAAACCTGCTCTTCCTTTTTAAACAAGTGCTTTAGACTTCTAAATTATGTGCAAAGTTTTCTTGTACACTTTGACTACATTAAACTGAAGATGCCAAACTTTGGCTGCAAACCTTAACTTGGTTATTTGGAGAGGAAAGATTAACACAGCTTTTTTGACAGATATAGAAGACAAATAAAGATTGCTTTAGAGGTTTTTATTTTTTATGGAAAACACACAGCTTTCCTGGGAAACAATTCTAAAACGTGTGATGCGTAAAGCAAAGTACAAAAGCCCTACTTTCCAGAAGTCTCAAGAGCAAGCAGTTCCAGCTGACATCAGCTGGAGATGGAGAACCATTACCTAAAAATCTAGTCCTGATGTTCCATAAAACTGATTTTTAAAACTTTACCAACTATTCAACACTATATGGAGGTTGCAGGTGTCGTATTTTCACTTTAGGGCTGTTTTCTTACAATTAGACTCCCATGAATGGGCCTTTTCCTTCACATAGAACCCCACTGAGGTCATCAAAGGATTTGCGTCTAAAAATAGAGGTAAGTGTAACAATTTGGTCAAATTATATTCCAGGCTGGCTGACTGGCCTGTGGATGTAAATGTCCTTTGGGGAAAATGGGACATTTTAATAAGAAAAGCTACTTCTGAAATTTTTTAGGGTTTTTGTTGTCAGATAAATGAATGAGAACTTAACACAGCAGAAGCAGTAGGTTTCTCCTGGTGCTACTATCTCCTTCTAGGGTACTCATAACTCTTTTTTTTTTTTTTTTTTTTTTTTTTAACAGTAAGAGTCAAGCAAGCATCTCTGTCTTCAGAAATCATTTTAATTTTCTTGTAAATGGGTAGGTGATAAGACTGTTTCCAATGAATAAAAGGTGCATGTGGATCTTTCAGAAACTGAAGGTCATCACCAGTTCCTTACTCGACAGATTCAAACTTCCAGGAAAGACCACTTCCCACCCACTGAGCCTTTCTGAGGAGCAGCAGAGGGTGATAGCCTACCTGCCCTTCTCACTGCCATGAGCAGCCACACATGGACATGTCATGTCAGTTGCCCCCATTGTGGATTGGGAAGTCACCTTGCCCCAGATGAAGGCTCCAAACTCTCTGCTTCGCGAAGCTGTTTTAATTTCAAATGGTCAAGAGTCTGCTGTAATTCAGAAGGCTGCTATGAAGCATCTGTGTCCGAGAAGCAAAATCCTGAATAGAAAGGCCAACGTAGGAATAGCACTACTGAACTGAAGTGCTTCAGATGCGTTGGCCTTTATTGTAAGACTCAGTCATGTTCCCTGGTCTTCCCACCCCAGCAGAGAAGGGAGGATGAACCACTTTGTTCATAGACATTAAAAATTCAACCTTAACCAGAATTAGCTGACCGTGTATCAAGGATCTTTGCGTGGAACTAAACTATAAAGAGATGAAAACATCACTAGTGGCAGGCACTGACAATTGATGAAAGGAGACTGGTGGTTGTGTCTGGACATACTGGCCCATGGTGGTCAAGGGACAGACAGACCTGCTCTGTTACAGCTCATAGCATGGTTCCTAGTAAAAGACACACATATGGTGCTGTTTTTTTTTTTTTTTTTTTTTTTTTTTTTGGAAGGCTGAACTGCATTTTCCTTGTGCTTACTTGCAGAGTACAGCCTGATGTTGCTGTGGCACCCCCTGGACTGGGGGCTTTTTTTCTAATTTTAAACTGGAGGATTTACATTCAAGATATACAGACATTTAACTAACAATGATGTGTTCAGAGAGCACTAAGTTCATTGAAATGGATCTGGAGAATTAGAGCCATATTTCTGTTTGGATCCTGAGAGAGGACTGCAAATTCTGCCCATGACAAAGGGAAAGATCTGTATGGTTTAAATGAAACCCTGAAAGAAACAGAGCAATCAAAAGGATAAGAACCTGAGTAAAATAGGGTTATGGACAAGGCTTTTAGCAGACGGGTCTGGTGGTGTCAAAAGATGTTAAATGGTCACTAAGGAAGGAGGTGAAGCTATGAATATTTGATGTACAAGAGATCATCAGCCATACAAACCCGAATACATTGAATGGAGCAAAGGTAAATAAGAACAAGGATTTGAAGAAGGAAAAGCACATTTGGTTTTCCCTGGATTACCATTTTTCCACTTGAATATGCTAAATAGGTACATTTTAGGCATGAGATGAAACTCATCTACCAACCATTTGTGAAGAACTTAGAATGAGAAGCACTATTATGTCAAAACAAAACACTTTGCATCTTCAAAAAGATGCTGTTACTTATGGATATGATTTTCAGATGTGCCTGATCCCCAGCTAGTATAGCTCTGTCAAGTCAAAAGGAGTTTTACTATAAAAGCTTGAAGTTTTTGAAAATCACACCTAATAATCTCTCAGAAGTTATAAGGGAAGTTACGCTAATTCTAAGGAAATGCAGTATCTGCAATACAAATTGACAGGATCAGGTATAAAAGCTCTCCATGCAGATAGAGAGACAAACGCTCATTTGCAAACAAAAAAATAGACAGCGTTACCAGGTGCTGGTGCTATTGAGCTGCTGTGGTAGATTTGGCATTCTTATCTCATTCTTGCTTGAAAGTCGAATTGTGTTTGCAGTTGTGGTTCTGATAATTTAGCAGAGCACAAAAGTAGTATTGTTCTGCACGTTGCTATACGAAGAAATGTTTCGCACACACGTGATAAGCACATTTCCTTCTTTTTAAACACTATCTTCTCACCTCCTCCTTGTCTCCATCTATAAGGCAAAATGTATATTAAAAAGGTTTCCGTCCCCTAGTTATTCTCTGTTAAAAATCACATATTGTGACAGACCTTCCACCCTGCTTTGATTCCTATGCCAACATCATGCCGTGCACTGCACAAACAAAAAATACATGGCAGGTTCCTGCTGGGGATTTTCCTCGAGTGGCAGATTTCCCAGGCATGCAGAAAGTGCCTGGCTGGTGCCCATCTCATTGGTCCTGCCACCTCCAGCATGGGAGCAGGATATGGCAGAGGGGCCCCAGCCACCCAAGCCACCACTCCAGGGAGTACAGCATGGCAGAGCTATGGAGCACCAGGAGGCTGGATTTCTTCCCAGACACTCACTGTGTTTTCAAAACAAAGCCCCAAACCTGCCCTTAAATGTGTTGGGAATTTTGAAGACGAGTGTGATTGCCTTCTCAGTAAGCTCTGTTCACTGCTGGGATGCCCACGGGCCATAGCTGCTGCCAAATTTCTAGTGTCTTCCATGAATGCTGTTGGTTAGACACTCAGATGAGAGACATCTTATGAAAGAACTCTAAGATGAACAGATGAGTAGAAAGTACCCTAAATTCATAGCACACAGAGAAAGAAAGGAAAGAGGTTGTGGCAAGCTGGCACTATTTTCATAATTATAAGTAAATAGGCTTTTAGCATCAGCAAAGCCCCCATAATCTAATCCTAGTAATCTAATCAAAGAGCTTGTGAAAAACAGATTCTATATCCATATGATGATGTGATGACCTATAAAATGATGATAGATGTTCCTAGCTGGCATTGGTAACCAGGAGAGAAAAACATGTTTGTTGCGTGCATTATCTGAAAATATAAATAACATAGTTCTGCACTGATCTGTCTACACAACCCCCGAGTCCCACATGTTAAGTTTGCAGATTATTTGGACAGAGATATATAAATTAGGGAATTAAAAGACATTATAAGAAATGCAAACCTTTTAAAACATCACTTCTAAAGGCCTATACCAAGAAACAAATCTACTCCCACCTAATTCCTCAAAAACAGACAATACCAGGGAAAATATTTGCACAGTAGCTAGCAACCCTATCTAGCACATCAGAAGCAAGCCAAAATTGGTAGACGTAAAGGACCAGCATCGCACACTTCACTACCTTTTTTGGCAAAGACAGGATACATTTGTACCAGGTCTTTTGCAAAATGAATGTATTTTAATACGAAACATTAAATCCAGAATTGCTGTTAAGAGAACAGAACACACTTTGTATACACTTGTCTCATACTGCAAACACTTTTTATACTATTTCATGCAGTATTCTAAGATGCCAGATACCGTGGTGATATGGAACTAGGAAACTATTAACGAATTAACTCCATAGAGATTTCAAAAAATGAAATAACATATTGAAACAATAAAGAAAAATATATTATAGGATTTACAGACTTACCTCAGAGTCAGCTGGGGTTCAGATTAAGGAAGGATGGATTTCATCCATGTGAGTTGTATAGGGAGGAACTGTGGGTCTTGCTTTTTTAGGTATGGAGTACATATTTGGAATTTCAGTGTTTGTGTTAAAGCCTTCTCACTTTTTTGCCTTGTAGCCACATCCTTTCTATACTCTGTTTGCTCAAAAAAAAAAAAAAAAAAAAAAGAAACTTTAAGTTTAGGAAGAAATCCCTGCTATCCAGCACCATGCAATTAGCATATATGAATAGGAAATGAGTTCCTGCTGCTCTGGACCATTGTTAATCCATATTGATGGGGTTGAAAACATGACATCAACTGTAAAAATCCAAGAACATTCCTTAAAATATTCAAATGATGTGCCTGGCCCTGCATCTCAAATTCTCATTGACTTTGTGGGTGCCTGGAATGCACAAGGAATGCAGGATTAGGGACACGGGTACGTGTGGTATGCCTACCTTGACAGCAAAAACAGTTTTTGATGCTGTCTGAAATTCTCAGAGACAAATATTCAGGTCAAAGGAACTGTACAAAAAATACATACAAATTTTGCACAGCTGCTATTTGTTCTGGGCCAGATGCCACCGTGAGCTGGATGGGGCTCTGTTTAGCTGCTACTGAAGCAGTGTGTGCACACCGCACCATGCAGTGCTACAGGAGCATAGAGATAAGCATTTCTGAGCTCCCTCCCTAAACCCACAGTTGTTTGTCCTTTTAACATATCTTAGTTTTTACAACACTTATGCAAACCAGTAACAGTACAAATTTGTCTTTATTTGATTGTTTGTAATGATGGGAGATACATATCATTAATCTGATACAATTTCCATGATGGTGGAGGCACTGAGCAACTCTGCATTTTCTAGGAAGTTCCCAAGAATTAGCCTTGAGGAATTGCCCTGGGACTCACCTAGGAAGACTCATCAGCCACCTCAAGTGGTGTACATTAGTACTAAAATGTAGTTAAAACCAAAGTTAGTGCACTAGAGATAGAAGTAGCATTAAGAAGTTTCAACTGCATTTACTTTTACATTCCCCATCTTTTTTGTCCTCTTTTGTGCAGAAAGAAGCATCCCCTTCTAAGCCAAGAAACTGTATCTGTGGATCTTAGTGTCCACTAAAAAATACATATAAAAATACCATAATCTATAAGAAGATAAGTTCAAGTCTGTCTGTGAGAAAATATCTGAATATCCCTAGTCTCCAAAGAAATGTATCTGTCTACTTAATGTCAGACCGCCATGGCGTGGGCTGGCTCAAATGCTTTCTCTCAAAGCCCATTTACTTAAATTGTGGTTCACAGACTGTTGACCTTCTCAACTTTAATGACATCTTCTGAACCATCATTACCGATAGGGGAAGTGTGTGAGCCATTTCTCACCCAACAAATAAAGGTTCAAAAGTTTTGAGCACAAGCTAGTCCTTTACTTTTAAGACCAATCTTCTACCCCAAAAAGTCAAAGCCATTAGTCCATTTTAGGATTTACAGGCTGTGAAATGTCATTCTAAAAAGAACATCCATTTTTGAGTTATTGGAGTACAAAAGCTGTCTTATAAAGGTATCACAGTACCATTGATAATAGCTTTGGCAAAGACCTTTCAGGTCATCTAGTCCAAATCCTGGTAAGGAACAGTTATACTAACCTTTTGTATCAGCCTTGTTTTGAACACCTCAAAACTGATGCAACTACACGACCAAAGAGTTTTTTCCAGCACCTATTTCCTTTTCCTGTAATCCTCTAAACCTGACTTTTCCTTTCTTTTGAGTTAGGCTGCCTGTCTCTCTTTATTAAATTTCAGCAGCACAAAATGTTTCTTTCCTGAATTCTTGTCAGCTTTTACCTTAGATGAGTGGAAGGTCTGGTTTGGACATCCAGCTGCTGAACTGATGGGCTCCTCAAACTTTCTAAGGCTGTTTTCACTTGCTTATCATTTTGCCAGGATTAAACTATTTGAGCTGACATTTTTCTGTGTCTAGCTGATTTCTTTGAGGGTACAGAACTACAGCCAAAGGATCCAGCAGTTTCCAAAATCAACAATAGGAAGAAACATGATATTAAGATATTTGGGTGGCATTTTTTGGCAGAGAGATCTTAAAATGTGGGAGGGACTGCTTTCTGTGGAAAAATATGCTTTTTTCATCAGCACAGAAACCTGCTCAACATAGTATTGGGTTCTGGAAAACATGCAAGGAGAAAGAAGTAGTCTGGGACAGACAATCTGTCAAATCAATACGGTGCAAGTAAAAAACTGGCGGTCTTTGGGCAGTAAGACCTGCCTGGGAAGCGTAGCAGAGCGTTTTGTCACTTGGCTCCAGGAAAAACAGACTTTGGTGGTTCTCTGACTTTGGTGGGATACCAGAATAAATCTCAAATAATGCTGCTGAAGGACAGCAAAAAGAAAATGTCAAAACATTTCAAGGGCAAAATTAAAATCTCTAACTAGGAATCTTCATTGTTAATGGATTTATTTTATTTTATTTTTGATGTAGTGAATAGAGCACAGCAATTGCAAATCCTCATTGGATTTGCGTTTAGAATATTTAGTTAGCTTTTTTTCCTATCACCACATTTACCAATCAGCTAATTAATACTGAATTCCAGCTAAAATCTCAGAAGAATCAACTTCCTAATGGCATCTCAGTGTTTATTCTTCTTACGCATGCACCATGAAGCGGAGAAACTCCAAGTTTGAACCTACTGAGGAAGAGGAGGGAGAGGTTGGAGGGCCTCTGTGTCATGGGATTCGGATCTGCCCAGGCACAGAGGGCATGCAGGCCACCACAGGTAAGGTCTCCTTATGGTCCTTATCTGCAAGACCCCATGACTTGCTCCCCCCAAGCCTCTCAAGCACCATCCCGTGCAGCCCCCACGGAGGCTGGAGGAGGCAGGCGGGTGCCGTTGGTTTCCACCTGCCTATTTCCTTGTTGCCAGGACAACCCACAGAAAGTGCACCAGTACCCATATAATCAAACCGAGCAGGCCTGGTGACAGCAGGTGACACGTGGGAGGATGTGCCAGCAGTACCACTTGGCTCCTTCCGCAGCAGGGAGCAAGGCACGAGCAGATCACCTTGCTCAAAGCCACAGCGTGTCAGCACGGGGCAGGTGAAATGGCTGACTCCTTGCACTCCGAGCTGCTGACGTTAAAATGCCTTCACCAGGTTCTGTTTCCTACCACTTCTATCCAAACTTTGGGTGAAGTCTATGTAAAATGAGTGATTGTTTCATTATTTCATTAATTTCCTTGCCCTTTGATGAGCTAGCACATCCTTTCCTGCTCAGTATTATCACTGATCTCTTTAAAAATAAATAAATAAATAAATAAGTAAATGATTGAATAATTTTCCCAGACTTTTACTAAGTTTCTGTGTACATGAGCTATTTTATTAGATGCTGCATGCCCTGCTTTGTGTGCACGGATGTGTTTAGGAAGCAAAGCAGAGCCTAGCTCTATTTCTCAGCTCAGTGAAAGATCAAAGCACCACAGAAGCTGTGTCACACAGTGTGTTTTCCCCTGGTGTATGTCCTTAATTTTCTTCTTCTCAGCAGAGCTCTGTCAATTTAACTCATGAGAGAAAGTGGTAGCTTCTCCCTCCATGCAAATGGGAGGGAACACTGCCATTGGTATATCAGGAACAGATGAATTTTTCCCACCCAACCTTCATCCAGGGAATCTTGTCAGATGTAATAGATGGGGCAGCTGTACAGGTATGTGAACCTCAGCCTGCCAAAAAAATTGTCCTGCATGCAGGATGCAAACAGGAAATAAAAGCCTCTTTGGTCATTGCAGGGTATCAGCTCCTAATTTTAGCTGCTCAGCAGCATTTCTGAGGGTAGAGGATTGCTTTGAATGGCCCTTGTGATGTTTCCTCAGTTGTTCAAAAGCAATGTGTTTTTAACTTGGGCCATTTTCCCACCTTCTTGCCCACCAGCTTGACTGGATTTCTTGCTTATTATGACTCCTACACTGGAAATATTTGCTTCTTTCATTATTTGCAGAGTAGAAGTTACCAAAGCAATATAAATAATTCATGAGCATGCCTGTCATGAGTGGGAATAAATTGTATATCTGAGAGAGGAAGATTTCAGGGGGTACAACAGTTGGAACAAATGAGTGCAAAAGACACTAAAACCAGGCTGGATTTGTGGCTAATTTCTACTAGGCCAATAAAACATGAAGGAGAAAAATCAGGGGAAATGGGCTGGAAGATGACCTAACCTGGAAGCAATTTGAGGCCAGGACAGCGTGTTACAAGTGTGTACACAGCCTGAGTACATACTGTGAGTAGGGGGGGAGTGCAAACTGTTGTCTGGGCGCTACCATAATACAGCTAACCACATGGATATTCATTACTAACGAAAACCAGTAAGTAGTACATTTTACTTCCTTCACAGTAAAGGGGTTAGAATAATAGAATCATAGAATCATAAAATATCCGGAGTTGGAAGGGACCCATAAGGATCATCAAGTCCAACTCCTGGCACCACACAGGTCTACCCAAAAATTCAGACCATATAACTAAGAAAGAGTACAGTCCCAAATGTTTCTTAAACCCTGACGGGCTTGGTGCTGTATCTGACTTTACAAGACAGTTTATACAAGAGGGAGAGAAGGAAAATGGTGGTGGAAGATGGCCTCATTTCAGTATAAATTACAAAACCACCAAATTAGCTACACTGATACGGATCTCAGTTTTAGCTGACCTGCTGCCTGTCTGGGAAGCTTAGCAGAGATGTCTTCATGGGGAGCTTTGTCTCTCTGACCGTCCATCAATGCTGTAAGAAAAGACCTGAGATGCTGAATGCTGAGCCACGTGAAAAGGTGAGGAGAGGGCTCAGTGCTCTGCAGATTTTGGTCCAGGTTTTGGTGCAGTTCATTCTTGGAGAAATTCTTAATGCATTCATTCTTCAAGTGTTCATTCAAAGTAAAAAAAAAAATGACATAAGACACAATTTGCAGTTACCAGACACAATGACCACCCACAATGAAGCTGTATCTTTGGTGGCTTCGAGGCACGTTTGGGAAAGGCATGGGTATTCCCACCTCCCTCTCATCTACCGGCCTGCTTCACCCTGGCTCTGGGACACTCTCCATGAGCCTTTTGGGCAGACCAGGCCCCAGCTGGGCTCCCTCACTTGATGAGGACGTGTTGGGCCCATGACACCTCTGAAGGGATGGAGAACCAGCCTCATATTCCTCCCCAGGACCGTCCGCCATATGGGGCTTGCCCACAAGGGTGTTGAGGCCGGTCTCTGAGTGCATCAGCTGGCCTAGGCCCTCAAAGGGCTGAGGTGGAGGGAAAACCCAGTTCTGGCTGCAGCAGGAAGGTGTGCCAAGGGGTCTGAGCTGAGAAGGAAAGGCGAGGTTCATGGGTTTAAGCTCAGCCTGCCAGTTGTTTTGTGTAACATCTGTCTGGGTTCCCACTGTAGCCAAAGGAGACAAATGGGTTAAAGCACCCCTTACAGACACACATTTTTTCCACTGACTATTGGCATTGCTCAAACAACTTCCTTTGACCTGTAGTTATCCCCAGTGACTAACGTTGTACAAGCTGCGTCCTGCCCTGGCCCTGAGAGTAGCAGTTCCTCACGCAGCTCCTCACCTGGAGTTGGGCTGCCCCTGCGAGCAGGCCTGTGGCACACGGGCTTTGCTTTAGGCAGCTCTGCCCTGCCTCAAACACAACCGCTGGTGTGTTTGCTTCTTGATGGGAGGTCAGAAAGAACAGATAAATCAAAGGTAATGCTGGAAATTTGGCCAATTGAGTTTTAAAATAGAAAGAGGTCTTAAGCAGCACGTGGACTCTGGTGCTAAGGCATGTGCAATGCAAGTTAGAGATGCCAAGATAAGCTGAGCCTTTTCCTGTTGTCAGTATGTACATCACCTTTGACATTGCTTGACAAAAACATGTTTTATAAAACAGGCACGTTCCTTCTCCACAGCTCATAGAGATACAGAAACTGAAATCATATTTTATGAATGGAAAATGAAATTAGCCTGAAATTACAGTGATAAATGTAGCTTTAGAAAATCTTAATTCACTTCAGTCGAGTGATTAACTTCTGCCACTCCACTGTGCTCAGTTATTGTAAAGTCATTTGGTGACATTAAACAATTAAACTTTAGACCTGGGAATAATTTTGCAAATCTTTATAGAACCATAAAGTTCATTATTGTTTTACATGCTTTCGATGAAATATGGTGCATAACTCCAGCTGTTTACTCTAGCATAAAGCCAGCCTCTGGATAGAAAATGATAAGGTCTGGGCAAACGACCAACTCTCAGTTGGACCAGCTCTCCCAAATGGCTATTCTCTGCAGAGCAGAGTTTCTTTGTTTCTCATGGTGAAAAGTTCCTGGAAAATAGTTTCTACTCTAATAGTCTGACCAGAACGATAACTGCAGGCAATAGTGGTCAGAAACAATCCCAGCAGCAAACAGGCTCTGCTGGGGCCAGCTCCATCGCCGGTGTGTACTGGCCGGCTGAGCGGTGCGTAAGAGGTTGCAAAATGCTCACCTGAAATTCAAAGCGCTTGAAATGCAGGCACTTTAACTTTTCTTCACAGTGTTCAGCCTGGCTCCTTTCTTCGTGTCATTATTCCACCACAACAGGAACATTTTCATTGTAAATAGCCCTATTTCTGAGGAAGAAAACTGGGGCCCGTTACAAGGAAAATTGTTGTTTTACTGAAAACACATGTGAAATGTCATGATTTCTCATTTTTTCACAACCAAATTACCATTTTGTGTGACACGCAACAAAACCATAACATATGTATGGGTGTGAAAATGGGTAATAGCACAGTAGAAAAATGCAGTGAATGTTCTCAGCTATTTCTCAAGACCCTGCTCTTTTAATAGAGTTGCTTTAATACAGATTAAACTAATATGCAATAAGTATTGGATTTCCCTCACGTCCTTGTTGACAGTAAAGGCAGCTAATTAACGTAATTGATATTTGTATTTACTTCTTGGCTGTTTTGTTGTTGCAGTTTCGGAGAGAGAGGCTTGGTAAAGCTCTTTCTCCAAGCTCCATGCATAGGCAGTAACCGTGCCAGTGGGCCAAGGGTTTTGAGAGACATCCCCACCCGGCCCCTTTTCAGCCCCGGGGTCATGATTTGGTGCACCCGCGCTGCAGTTCGGGAACTGATTTTTGAAGCCTGCAAAAGCTAATTTCCAAGCAGAAGCTTATTGTTTGCACATTCTGCCTGACAAACGTTATTTATAATACGCTACAAGACTCCAGAGGTGATACCAGCGTGGCAACAAATCGCTGCATGACAATACTACTTACTGTAGCAAGAAACAGCTTTCTCTGTGACCACATTTCTAATTGGGCTGTAAGAAATAGCATTAGAGCAGTGGTGTATAAGAAAGAATCATATTTGCATGAGGCTCATGGCTCACTGTGGCTCATCCAGATACCACTTTACAACTTCAGTCATCAAATCAGCAGAACCACAACAGGCTCTGGTACAAGCCAAAGGGGAAAGTGCCATTGTAAAACTGAATACAGCTGCTTCCATAATAGGACTAATTGCATATTGCATCGCAGAGCTAAATTAGTAGTGAAAACAGTTATAAAACCAACAGACAGTGAAACATGACTCACCGAGGAATTGCTGCCAGTTCGGCGAATTCTTATTGGCCCCAGTTCAACAGCCCACACCTGCATTTTCTGAATGGTAAATATATAATAAGGCATAATTACTAGAAAAATACGCAGCTCTCCAAATGTGACAACACGCTACTTGTT
Source organism: Aythya fuligula (assembly GCF_009819795.1). Lineage (NCBI taxonomy): Eukaryota > Metazoa > Chordata > Aves > Anseriformes > Anatidae > Aythya > Aythya fuligula. The sequence continues at coordinate 26,594,658 of NC_045560.1, read as the reverse complement.
TATTGGGATAGTGAATAGTATATAATAAGTTTGACCTGAAGTACTTCTGAGCCACCTGGGGTCACAGAGCGGAGGGGAAATGGACAGCACAACCCCAAAACGTCTAAGCCACAAGAGGTTATCTACAGCAGAACTGATGGCTGCTTCCTACTGACATGCTAAAGTGATACAAACCTCCCCATGCTACTAAATCAAAGGAGGGTAAATAGGAAGAAAGCATAAACAATAATCACCATAAAAAAAATAATAAAATAAAATAAAAAATCAGATATTTATAGCCTAGCTTAAATATTCAGGCTGCAATGACTTGGGATGTCTCAGCTGACTTTACTCACAGTAATAGCTTGCTCAATACAAAACAGATGGAGAAAGTGAACTTCATCTGTTCCTCCTGCTTCTGGTCCCTTTCTCTCCTCTCTTTCTGGAAGAGTCCTGTGTGACTGCTCTGCCCACAAGTCCCCAGAGAGATGGAAGTCAGACTTTTGACTCAGGGAGTGCATGCCTTGGTTTTGCTTGCTCCACTGCAAAAATCAAGACCCTGCTTGGGTACATCTTGGTTCCTTCAAGGACTATTGTTGTGCCTGTCCCTGGAGATGGCAGGGGGAGAACAAGGAATTCAAACGTCTAAATCCATTTAGCATTTCCACAAGCGGTTCTGTAGGTAGCTCACTAAAATGCTTTCCCTCCTCCAGCTCAGCTCTCAGAGGTGCTGAGGTCTCTGCTCTGAGTCACCTTAAATCCGTGAGCAGCCTGGCTGAGCTCATCCTGGCTCTGGCCAGGGAACTGAGCAGATTGCAGGACTCACCTCGCAAGAGAAAATTAATTTGTGTGCCTTCAAGAAACAGCTCTCCCTGCTTTCAGCAGTATGATACAGCCTCAAACAGTAGTGTGATACAATGCCTCAAAAAAAAAAAAGTATTCTATTTTTCACTGCCACGAGCACCACCTTTTGAAACTGTTCTTTGAGCAGTGAATAAATCCTCATAATTTAAAGGTTATTCCTCCTGTTAAAGAGGAAGAGGAGCTTTATCTGCGTTTCTGGGGTGGCACGTGCTACAGCTGGAACAGCTGAGTGTTACCAGGGTCAGCAGAGCAATCCCCGTGTCATTGAGCTCTGGAATCAGGGACTTTTGTTTGCTTGACTGGACACGTGGACATTTTGCAGTACATCACATTTCTGCCATGGTCGGAAAAAGTAACACACTTAAACTGTGTGCCAACCAGAAGTAGGTGCAAGGTGGAAGGCTCTCCACACCCATAAGACAAAGCCAAGGTGCACAGGGATACAGATGACAAATGAGGGCTTTCCAAGCATCTCCTCTTCTATCCAGAAATTTTGCCTTGACAGATTTTTAGAATTTGGGATTTCTTTGTGGCTGGGAGAGCTCTCGAACTGGCAGCCACACTGAATCAGATTCACTGTGTGTGTGATGAACCACATGTAGTCTGGAAATGCCACAGGGGGAACAGGTAGATCTGTTCCTGTACAGAGTAAAGCAATCAGATGAAACAATGGGAGCTTTATTATCAATGCTACAAGGCCAAGATTTCATTCCACACTTCAATAAAACATTTTAAGAGGTAAGAATTTGCCCGTGACAATACAATTTTGGGGATTACTAATTAAGGCAGCTTTTTACTTCCAAAGATACAGGTTCAAATGCATGTTATAGATCTTGTTCTGGTCCCACCTCCATTTATTTTCCATTAATTTCCACAGACACAACACTGGGGGGCACGCTGCCTGTCCCAGAGAGCTCAGAATAAAAAAAGCATAGATGCTATAGTTTAAGACAACAAGGCATCAGTAGCACAGTTGTAGAGAATTGCAGTCAACTTTTTGCTGATAAGCAGCAGAAGACTCACATAGTTAGAAACAAAAATTCTCTAAGATCTGAATTAAAACTGTACTACTAGGAAGGAAGGAAAGAAGGGGAAATTGGAAAGAAAGAGAGAAATAAAGAGAAAGAAAAACAAAGAGAGAGTAAGCATCATGACCTCACCTTATCAACACTGGAAATAACTGAAATGTGTTGGGCAACCAGAAGCACAAGTCCAACCCAGGCATTAAGTCGTTTGTGTGTTACAGGTGAGAAATTAGGGCGCAAAACAGAAACATTTGCCCTAACATTTGCACTTAATCTGCACGTGTTAAATATTAGCATTTTCTTGTGTTCGATGTCAGTTTTCTTCCTGCTGTACACGCATACGTGCGTGGGGGGTACTGGCACATCTGTAAAGCCACTTTTCTCCAGTAAACTTTTTAAGAGCTTAAGTGTAAAAATATTAAGCAAGCAAGTATTTCTGCAAAGCTTTGGAAGATATTCAGAAAGTCTTGTTATCAGCTTCTTGTTGGCAGGCTAGTGGCATTGCTTAAGCCCCGGTGCCAGCCAGCGCTCACAAACAACCTTTTATTCCTGCACCACATCAGTTCCTCAGTGCTGAATATTTCTACTCATATGGCAATATTTTAGCAAGCTGTTGAGTTTTACTTCAGTGTAACTTCAGGGACCAAAGAACTGCTCTTTTTCAAAGTTTCAGAGGAATGGAATAAATTTAGGTTAAGTAACGATGATTATCCTAGGCAAAGATTTCCTTCGTTTAATCTTCCCATAACCAAAAAATGCAAGCAGTATTACCACTCATTTAAAAAAACTAATGAATTTCCAAGGGAAATTAGAGAATGAGTCCTAAAGTATTTGGATTAGGGAATCTAATTCTGCAACCTCTTTGCATATGAGGCAAAGAGCAGGGTGGATGAGAGCCACATGCTATGCAATTTCTCAGCATGGCAGATTTATTTTTCAGCCCCCCTCTCTCTGGCCAGAGTCTCCGTTTTGTTCTCAGCACCCTTCTTGCTCCAGCAATGTTGTTTTTCTTTAATTTCCCCTCAGTGGCTGTGCATTAGACCCATATTTAAACTTTTGTAGAGGTCTGGCCTTCCTTCCTTCCTGGCCGAACCAGGACTCGACCTCCCCTTCAGAAAGGACCTGTGGTGGTTGGTCAGCAGCAGGTGAGACTTGGTGATGCCTCAGGTGAGGAACCCGTGGCTGCTTTGCTGCCTCAGGACACCTTTGTGTGTCTCCATGCCAGCATGCATACAGAACTTGCTGACCAGCATGATAAACTGCATCTTTTGAGATTTCCCTATATCATTTTGATTTTGAAGCATAGACGAGGAAAGGCAACAAAGCAAGAGCAGATGCGTCTTCACCGGCAGCACCGGGGGAACCGTCCAAGCTCTGATGTTGCCACTGGTTTTAGTTGTCTTAAAAAGGGAGTGGATACTGTGCTGCTTTGTTTTCAGCAGTACCACCCCAGCAGGTCCACCCTGCTTTAATTGTACAAACTCCAAACTGAGCTAACAATTAATATTTTGGTCCTGCTTCTGGACCAGCCACCAGGCTGATTTGACTCTAGAAGGGTTTTGGGAGGTGATGGCCTGGGAGGAGGGATTTCTCCTGTGCTGAGGGACTGGCCACCCTTATCAGGAGTTGGACTTGGTGATCCTTATGGGTTCCTTCCAACTCGGGATATTCTCTGATTCTATGATTCTATGATTATTCTCCTGTAGCAGCAAGCTCAGGAGCAGATCAGATAATAACACGTCCTGCAGAGATCAAATTCCCACCCAAGTGGGAAGGAAAGGAGGAGGTTCTCGTGGTTACATTGCTGGACAAGGACTCAAAGATCTGGGCCTAATTCTTTGCTAGACCCCAGGCTTCCTAGTCATTGCTCAGATTTTTGTCCCATGCTTGCTGAAGCCTGTCCACTGAGCTGGTTGTGCTGCGTAGGGACCTGGGGGAGAACTGTCCCCACCACCAAGTAAGCTGCCTCCAAGAAAACATTTTGTGAACTCATTTCAAAGTGATGGTCAGATTCCCAGAAATTCACATCTTTTCATGGACATTTGCCAGACAGGAGGACCTGGCAGCATCCTTCTAATAAATTGCTCCCGCGAGTGATTTGCCCTGCTGCTGCTGCGTGCGTGTGTATTGGGCACTGCCTGGAAGGTCTCTCGCAGGGATAGCTCGGGCTGCATCTCGAGTCACTGGAATATAATGGGGAAAAGAAATTCTGGAAAACAGGATAAAACCAGAAATGGATGTAAACACAATTAGAATGTATGGTTTGCCGTCTGCATCTTTAATAAATGCTCGTCTGCAATGAAATACAATTAACATGTAAGATAATGCAGTTTACCTCATTTAGCTCTTCACTGGGTTTATAAACAAATTCTGCCAGTTAACTGTCCTTGTTAAGCAGATGCACACACCATACACAAGCTAAAACACACCGCAGACTGCAAACTGGAACAGGTGCAGGGAGTATAATGGGATGATGAATTTGTCAATTTACCAGCTCTAGATGTTGACAACAACGAGTGCATTTTATTTAAAACACTCGACATTGAAAAGCACTTTTTTCTCAATGTAGGGAGTCCAAGGTGAGGGGAAATAGCACAATAAAACTTCATAATCCATGCTGATTTCTAATATTAGGTGCTGGTGCAGAAGATGTCCAAAATATATTTCAGATAAATTCTGTGTAGTAGCTGAGAAAGGGCATAGTTTGTTTTTGGGTACTGTGGTGCTTGTTACAGCGGAGTCAGTAAATTGAGGTAGCACCTGAGGAAGCAGATCTAAAACTTCTCCTTCCTCCTGATTACCCCCTGTGGGCATCACGGCATGACAAATCCTTGCCAAGCCAGATATTCCATCTGTTTTGAAACGGGGGGACTACTGGAGGAAAACATAAGGAGAGCTTCTGATTCCTCCAAGGAGGCTGTGTGAGCCAGCTCTTCCTCTCTGTGTGATGGGGAGGAAGCCGTGCAGGGAGGGCTGCTGAGGGGGAAGGCTGCACGTAGCAGAAGATGAACTCTACAGAGAGCTGCCTGCTTATGTTAGTATTTTATTCACATTATAGTTGATCTGACTGCTGGTTTTGTTATTATTTGAATTACTATACAGTCCAATTTCTGCAGGCATCCTTTAGCCTAATGATGCTCATGGGCACCTCTCCAATTCAAAGACACCAAGAAAGGTATCTCCTACAAGCTAATTGCCAACTTGCACCTTTGTGTTCCTAAATACCTTGAAATCTGGGCTCTAGTGCCCGAGTCCCCTGCAAAAATCAATGCTTTACACTCAGCCTTGCTCAGAAACATGCAGAGGAACAGGCATTTCTCTCTAAGGATGTCTTCTTGAACCCCAAACCTTTGCTTTGTGGTGTTAGCTGATACTGGAGCACACGAACTGCTATTAATTATGTCACCAGTCTCCAAGAGCAATTCAGTTTAAGTGGAGTTTCTTTGTCTTTGCTTTTCAGCTCGGGCTGGGTCCTCACCCAGCACAAATCAAGGTAATTCCATTGTAGTCAAAGGAGCTAAGCCAACGTACGTTACTAGGGAACATTGTGCCTATAGTGTGAATAACAACTGAAATGTTACTATTCTCAGCTGCTTTTTTCACATAAATTATGCCATGTTTAAGTGTAGATAATGAAAGCCTGGAATCAGCCCTGGTGTAAATGGGTATAACTTCTCTGACAGCAGGAGCGTTGCATTTGGTTACCCCACAGCTGGATTTAGCCCAGTCAGTTCAGTTTGGCATTATCACTGGGAAGACGTGGCTGGGAGTTCATGAAATGTCACAGTCTTTTAGCTGTAAAGGTGACACTTTAAATTGTCTTAAAGAGTAAGTGTGCATTTAATTTACATTTAACAGGATGGGTACTGTATATCATTTAAATACTAAATCAGTCAGAGGTTTAGTACATGCACTAAGGTTTAGCAGTTACAGCTGTTGGGCAAAATGGGTCAAATTCACCCCTAATAACGGGGTGTTGGGCTCAAATGAGCTTCAAAAGGGCACATTTCTGATACTTTTTTTTTTTTTTTTCCAGAATCCTTCCACTTAGAAGGAGCTTGAGACAAACTAAACACTTTCTTGCTCATGTGCCTAGCAAACCTAAAGAAAGATTAGCATTCCTGAAGGCTGACTTTTCTACTGCACACATAGTTAGTTGCCCCCCCAAATCTGAAGCATTTATTTTTCAACCACAGTTCAACTGCTGATGCATGTTTAAACGGATGTGTATCCAGCTCCCAGAGACGTGGGATAAGCAGCCAGAGACACAAAGGCAGGAGGCGGGTTGAAGCCAGATTTTCCATTTTGAGGTGAAATTTGAAAATGTAAAAACATGATCAGAATAACACAAAACCCAAAGCACTTCTCAGAGATGAAAACTTCAGAGTACAAATTGATAGACATGTTTGTTCTGGAGTTTTGTTTTGCTTTGTTGTTTTTAAATGTCATTAAACATTTTTTGTTGTAATATACAATGAAAACTTTGTAGTAAAAAGTCGTTTTTCTGGGAAATTGAAAAGCCGTGTTCTGAAGGGGTAGAAGGATTTATTTTTCTCTCTTTTGTTTCAAAACAGATGCTTATTAAAAGTAGGACATTTCTACAAGATATTTTTCCTTTGAGAGAAGGGCAGTTTTAGGCAGGGAACCAGCCTGTGCATAGGACTGCTGGTAGCTTTAGCAAGCACAGCAGTACCAAGAAGGCACACAATAACTGCCTACAACACAGGATGGTTGCAATTGTGCCTACAGGCACTTTAACTGAGTGCTCGAATTTCTATCCTATGCAGAAATTTTTGTTTGGCTTCCCTCTAGTTTTACCTGTGCAAGATTTCCAGTAGTCCTGGATATTAAAGAACAAAGATGGAGAGGGAGGGAAAAGAATTCTAGTCTTCTTTCAAAGGCGAGTGCCATGGCTGAGGTTTTTTTCTTTTATCAATTCAAGGTGAGGAATTACTATTGCTGGTTAGAGTTAGCAGTTGTGCTACCCCAACAGCATAATTCTAGAAACAAATGAGAAATGGATCTTCACACATTTTAAAACATATGACCAAATCTCAGGAACAAGAATGTGACACCAGTCTCTTGCATCTACAGGAGGCAATGGAAGCTTCTCAGTGCCTAAACATGGGTGAAGCCAGCTGATTTTAGGGTACCGACTTCTTTTGGTTGCTTTTTTTGTTGTTGTGTGTGTTTGGTTTTTTTTTTGGCTTTCCTTTTTGTTTGTTTGTTTTCTTGTTGGTGTTTTTTGTTTGTTCATTTGTTTGTTTTTCATCATGGCCACGTTCTTTTTCATCATTAAGCTTAGATTTATGCATCATAAACTTAATCAGGTGAGTGTTATTCAGATGTTTTTTCATAGTTTACTGTTGTAGATTTGGATAAAGTGGTTTCTGAATCCTTTTTCTCCCCACTCTCCCTCAGGCTTTGTGGGGGGTTGTTTAACAAAGAATATCAGGTAAGATCCAGAGTGCTTTGTAAATCCAAATTTTGCTTTGGCACCTGCATTAACAGCTCTGTGTGACAAAGAGTGAGTATCAGAACAAGATCAAATACTTGGCATGGTAATGAGAATTGTAATTAATTGAAAATATTTTAAAGGCAGTTTTTAGTGATGGAGCATTATGGCTAGAATATATTTGATTTAGATTTCTTTTATTATATGTTTGGATTTACAGGAAATAATAATAATACCTAATAAACTCCTTTTAAGTATTTTCCCCAGTGGTCAGGTAAAAAGTTGACATCTCAGATTTGGTTATGCATGAAAAAAGATCACTGAGAAGTGATCTGGAGGTTGCTTTTTTTTTTTCATTTGAATAACTCTCCTTGTGCTCCTGTGGGACACAGGAGGCTCTCTGTGAGCCACCGATGGGAAGCTTGCCCATGCTGCAAGGCTTAGGGTTGAGGAAGGCGGTAGCAGGACAGGCTCTGTTAAGGCCACTGACAGAACACATTCACTTCAAAGGGACCAAGTTTCTTCTGTGGTTTGGTTTGGACTCATCTCTACTATTGCATCTTCTGTAGCAGCTTGACAAGGCTGGGATTTGCCTATTTAAAGGGTAAAGCCTAAAGTAAAAGTACATTATGCACATAGCATTAGGGGACCGTACATTAAACGGAAGAAATATATATATACATTTTCAACTCCTTTGGCCTTGAGTTATGATAAGAAGGTTTGGAAAATAGTGCGTATACATTTTTTGTATCCTCTGGGGATTTAAAATCCAAGGGTCATCTGTGATTTGCCTAGTGGGTGAAAAAAGCTGTCGTTGAAAATAGTTATTGGTGAAAATAGTTATTGTAGATTAAGTCACTGCTGCTCTGTGGTATGTGCCATGTTCTTGCTTTTCCTTGATGGTGTGTGTAAAGTATTTTGAAGTGCTTTGCTGTGCCTAGATTGATTGTCTTTATATATATTCATATATATATAAATATGTATATATCTGAATAAATACAACAGATTCAAACTGTTTTCTCTTAACCAACCCTGAAAACCTGGGGGGTTGTGTGAACATCACCTCGGAGGTGGTTGCATGCAGCAAATAGCTTTTCCTCAGCACTCCCTGGAGACCATCGCCCTTCGGTGAACCCGCACCTCATCCAGTGCTCAGCACTGGCTCTGCGAATCGGGCAGTGCTTCCCAGGCAGTAATCGCTCATTATGCAACACCTCAGCACTACAAGGCAGATCACTGTGACAGCAAGGCCTTGGCAGAGGTTTTAAATGCCTCGTTCATAGCAGCAGACAGAGGTGATGTCCAGCTTGGAGTGTGGGACAGGGTGCTCCCTTCTCACCCCTAATTTCAGTCATTGGACTTCATGGTAGCAAGAAATAGATAGGTAATGTTGTAAAGTTCTTCCTTAGCTGCGTGTTTTGAATTTTTGAGCTTGTGTATCTTGGTAAGTAGCTGTCATATTAAACAAAATAGGAGTGGAGGAGGAAGCACTAGATGTCAGAGCCCAACTTAGTCTGCTTCCATTTAGTCTAGTTCATGCACTGACATTTTCAAACAATGCATTCAATTTTTTTACACTAGAAATGAAAAAGCATATTTTCCTCTTTCAGCCTGTGACCTCGTCTTTTACTGATGACTTCAGTCATTGTTTGTAATAGTCAAACCCCTGGGGCAGAGAACAGAGTGATTCATTTGTTCTTGGGGTACTTGAATTTAGAGACCACTAAACAGACTGAAATTATTCTTATTTGAAGCTTGCATGAGACAGTCTTCAAAACTACAAATGGTGCCAAACCAAAGCCCTAGATCCAGATTCAGATTTAAGTGGGCAGTGCAACCTGTTTCCAGAGTGGGCTGAGCATGTACACCAAACTCCTGGGAAGTTTTGATTATTCAAATTTATGGGCATTTGTTTTATCAGGGAACCCACCACTATGTAAACACTAGCCAGCTTTACTGACAATTCAGGCAAAGCGTGGTGTATATTTCTGCCAACATATCTGTGCTAGATAGAGCATAAATTAAAGTTTCCCCTAGGGCCCGTCCTCTGCTTTTCCAGAGGCGAGTACATAGTCAGTGTTCTCCTCGAGCTCCAAGGCCATGGCCCTGTTCAGGGCTGACGGTAAGAAGACCTACACCAGGCTGAGCTTTGTTCAAAATTGCATCTATTACGGTTATAAAAGTATCAACTAAAAACACGTGAAGCTCTAGGTGTGTTTGTATTGCAACAGCTGCAAGCGAGTCCTATCTTGAAAAATTGGATTGCAGCTTATCACCTAGGTATAATTTCCAATGCAAGGAAACACGGCCGGTCCCTGTGCGCCTGCTATTTATCACGCTTGTCATCCAGTCGTGATCCTTTTTCCCTTTTCAGCAGGCTACAAAATCTGATAAGTCGCAATGAGACTTCCCAGCAGCAGAGCAGGCTGACAGGTCTACGGCGCAGCGTGGGTGCGAGGAGCATCGCCTTGGCTTTGAAGAGCCGTCACCTGGATGACACCAACTAACTCGCTGGTGATACAGAGCTGCCCCCACGATTTCTCACACAGCTTCACCTAAACCTGAGTCTGTGCTGGTTTTCATTTTGCAAACCAGAACCTGACGGATGAGGATTTGCAAATCCAAGTCGCCTTTGATTTCTGTCTGTAATAGAGACGGGTCAAACACAGAGCCCATTGCTAACTCTGAGGAAAAATCTGAATTAAATAGGAATTGGCCCGACCTCCCTTCTGGATTTGACTTTGCGAAATCAGTCTCTGACAGACAAGCTTTTTGCGAAACCCAAACAGTCTCCAGTTTTGTCATCTCTACTTTGCATATTTCAATAGCTCCTTGCCAGCTACAATGCTTATGATAATAAGAATAACAGAAACCAAAGTTAAACCACAAGTTAAGCTGCTTATTATATAATTTAATTAGACTCCACTGCACTTTCTCTTCCAATTCCCAACTTACAAGGATTGAATTGTTAGGTACATTTTTCACGTTGGGATTCTGAAGAGTTTATTTTGACCTGGCAAATGATTTTAAGTCTGAGGAAAAGCAGGTCGAGCAGTGGTGAAATAAAATAGGAAGTATGCAGTTTCTTCTCACCAAGCCTGGTATCTGCGTGACTCCAGCACACAAAGAGCTGGTGTGAATTTCAGGTCCTGCGCCTGCCTTAAATCAAGGCATTTGCAGAAATTGGTCGTGACACGGTTTACCCAGTGGTCTTTGCTAAGGAGCATTTTTGGGGGGAACTTTTGCATCAGATGCTCATAACTTATTGGCTTCACGAGGTCACATGTGCTGCTGGGCGAGGAAGGAAGGAAAAAACATGTTGTTATTAGCTGGTCCCTCACCTCCCCCCACCTCCCCTGCTCCCTTTATTCCTCTCGCAATATCTGGTATGCTAGCACCAGCACCGCAGGACGGTCCCTCTCCCTTTGGCAGGGCAAGGCACAGAGTTTCCTTTCTGTGCTCACATACGTTGGTTTGTGCCCCTCGTGCTGACTGACTGATCGTCCCCTAACACACCATTTAACGTCTGTGTCGCCAGGACATTCGTTGTCTCCCCTTCATTCTTCATCCCCACCCCGCACCCCCCCTCCGGCTTTAAAGGCCACATTTTCCAAGAGGGAGACAATCATGAGAAATAATGTTTTTTTGAAAAGGGAGTGATTGTCACTGAAACTGATACGTCTGCACGATAACAAAAACTGTCATTGCCTCGCATGGGACATGTGCCCCGGGGACTGGGCAGAACAAAGAGATCCTTAGAGAGGAGCAGCGAGCCATGTGTGTCCTCTCATCCCCGTGGCACCAGGCAGAGCCCACAAGCCATTTTTCTCATACACCACTGGGACAGATAAATGAAGGAAGTATTTGAACGGTTTCCATTTAAGGAAGGAGTTAAATAGTTGAGTCATTATTTTTGGCTGTATTATTTCTTCTGCAGTTTCAGATGCACCCAGTCGCTGGAGGAAGGGCCAATGAGGGAAGCTGTCCTGTCCAAATACTGGGGCTGATCCTGCAGGTTCTCCTTGTATTGACAGAAATATCAGCTAGAGGATCTGGCCTCCTCCACCATCCTCCTCCTAAGTGTAAACTGATCGGGAGCACCAGGTCTTCAATTCTTTGGAGGGAAACTGGCCATGTTCTCCTAATGTTTGCTCTTTTAGCAGATGCAAGTGATAAGAAGCACTCTTGCTTTCCTGAAGCATTTTCTAGAGAACAGCTGACAGCGATGCACCATGTTTCTGGAAGGCAGATGCCATGCTTTCTACCATCCATTTCATCAGCTGATGTGCAGTTACCTGCCCACTATTAGTCATTGTTAATTCTCTTTATTGCATAAACCGCAGTGTCACCACTTATGCCACTTTCCTCTCTTACTGTGAGATGCAAGATGAACAACTTGCAAAGCAATAACTGCAGTCACATCTGAAAATAAGCCCCAGATAAAATTAAATAATGTTATCCGTGCTGATCAATGATCGCTATTAAGGTTGTACAATAAAAGGAAGCACAGCTCAGATCTAGTTTGAGAGAATAGGACTCTGTGGGCCACTCTGAGGGCTGTAACTTCTCCCCCACGAGAGATCCTGTAGGCCTTCATTCCAAGAGCCATATTTTTTCCCTGGTTTACACGATCGTAACAAACTGTGCTTTTATTGCTGACTGTGGTACTTGGCTGAGCTCATGGGCCACGATGTGCAGGCACTGCCTGCGGGTGCTGTGCACAATGGGGATGCTGCGGGAAAAGGACACACAGCTGAGCTGGGGACACAGGGTGAAGGTGAAGCTCGGGTAGGTCTCTGGTTCCCACACCTGGGTACACATGCTGTGGTGGGTGAGATACCATCAGAGACATGCCAGGAGCTTTCAGCAGACAGTACGTGTTGCCACAGCCCCTGTGTGTTTTTTTTTTTGCTCTAACTGATGTTTTTGCACTTCTGAGCACACACGTGGAGAAAAATAAATTAAAAAAAAATAATATAAAAAAAAAAGCTTGGGAACTTCTGTAGACCAACCTTTTCTTAATTCACATTTTCTTCCTACTCTTTACAGCTGAATCTTCTGAGTTATATGATGTAAAATTAACTTTGTGTTTTATTGACAGCAGGTCAGATCCCCAAAATTTTTTTAGTATTCAAGTATTAGTCAAGGGAACCATGGCTTCAATCAGCTTCTGCATCTCTCAGAAGGATCTGGAAGCCCAATACCTTTGAGAATGGTGATTAAATGACTACAGTCAGGTGAGAAGCAGGGCAGTAATTCAATATAGACACATAAGGGAAGAGAATTCTTTACACAAACTTTTTGCTTGTCTTATTTTCTCATATTGCAAAATCTCCAAGAGGATATTATGGTTCATTACAAGATTGTATCTAAAATGAAACATAATCCTGTACTTCTTTCTGTTTCTACATTCCAACTCCCAAAGTCAAATTATGGTAAGATTCAGCAGCAGCAGTTGCTTACTGTTGTCAAAAGACATAAAGCAGTGAGGAATGTGTTTTGCTGAGAACGATATAAGCAGCGATGTCTGTGCAGGGGGGCACACCAAAGATGCTTTAACCCCGTGCACTAGCAGATAATGACAGCATGAAGGGTCTTTTCTCCTTTGCTTGTGCTGAAAGGTGGATGGTGCTCATCTAGGCCAGCCATTTGGACTCCTAGAAAACATTCCCAAAGGGGCACTCACGCTAAAATCAAATGAATAAAATCAAATAGAGCATGCCCATCTAGCCTTGGCCCTGCAGCTTAGGGCTCCTTACGGGCTCCTTCACCCCTGGTGGGACCAGCATGGCAGTCCCCAGCTCGGTCTGCTTCTTCTTCCATGTAAGACGCTGCTTGAACGTGGATGTTTCCTAAAAAGAGCAGCCTGGGTGTCAGAGAGCCTGCTGCCTGCACTGCTGGGCTCCCATGGCTAGGTGTGAGGGAGCACGCACACAGCACCACCAGCATCCTTCAGCCAGGGGGGGATGCTCATTCTGCTCACTCTGCTCACGCTGCTCATACGCTGCGGGTGCTGAGCAGCCAGACGGGAGCTCTCAGTTCCCTCTGCAGTGCTGCCGGACAAAAGATCATTATTCTGAGATTTTCCATTTTACGGGCAGAAAAACAACAGCAAGCCGAATGACCATCAAGCGCAATTGCAGCCACAGCACACACAATGCGCTATTGATTTGATCTGTTTCTCTTTTAAAATTGCCTCAGACTGGGTTTGTTTACAAGCTGCTTTATCAGATACAGGCAATACTAATTATAAGGTAGAGGCAGCAGAAGCATGCTCCATGCAGGCAAATAAGATAAATGAGACTTCGCTGTGTCCAGATACTTAGGGAAAAGTGAGAATTAAGTCTGTATGTTGTAGTTGGTCGGGGTTGCTATAGCTCCCACACCTATCCCAGGGTTGAAGAGTGCACAGGCCCAGCCAGGGAGCATTGCCAGGTTCCCACTGCAGCATCCCGTCCTGGTGCGTGCCCAACAGAGCAGCAGTCCTCACCCTAAGGGGCTCCCGGCATCCAGTTTTTAAAACAGACACAAGGCACGCAAGAAACCACAGGGAAAATAGCCCAAACCGTAGGCTGCTGGAGGTGCTGCCCTGGGCTGGGGCAAGGTCCCGTTCCCACCACCACCAAGCTCTTCCCTTGAGTCCTTGAGTTGAACTCAGTATATTTATTTAATAAGACTTATTTATAAATATACACCCCAAAAGCACTGTCCCATAAATACTAATTGCAAATCAATCAAATTTCCTCTTGGACAGCCTCCTGCTCATGAATCTCGCCTTCAAGACCTAGTGTTAGGTCTGGAGTTGCAGCTCATCCCCTCTGCTTTACCTGGAGTGCTGCCTACCCACGCTGCCGAAATGCCTCAGCCTCGGTCACTTGCAGGAGAGGATGCCTGCACCAGACTTGCTGCATTACAATTTCTGAATGACTTTGTGCACATACAAGAAACATCCCCCTGAACCATGTAGCTTGTGTGTCTTGTAAAAATTACTTCTAAATCTTACATTTCCCTTGCAGCTCATCTATTATTTGCGGGGAAAGCAGAAAGTTTCTTTTTATTCCTGTCTGTCTTCCATTAAACTAAAGAACTCTATAAATCAATAATAACCTTTTAGAGATGAACCTCTTTGTAATTATGTCTCCAAAGCCAGGTAATTGTTTGCATATTTTTATAGAGAAATAAAGAAAGGAAACATGTGTTCAGTGTGATTGGGAAAGGAAAAGAAGAAAAAAAAAAAAAAGGAAAAGGAAAAGGAAAATAAGGAAGGATTTAAACTGGTTATCAGCATTCATCACATTCACACTTTCCATCGATATTTTCTATTACTTGTAGCCAATTAATTTCTTTTGCACAAGACTCAAATCACTCAGCCCGACAAGAGTACAGGCGCTGGAGAGGGGAAAGTACAGTGTATCAATTGGGATCTGATTTGGATTTTATTACAATATGGTCTTTATTAAGGATAATAATCTACAACCTCCGAGTTAGGGGAATGTTTGATTTCAGTCAAATCAATCTTTGTGTATCTCCCTGATGCCTCGGTGACATTTCCCAACAGGAAGTGGCTAAAAGCCCAAACGGGAGTGATCTCAGATTAAGAAACAACACAGACATCTTGAAGGCACTTGGTTTGTAGACCAAGATGACAGCAACCAGAGAGCCCCGGGGCACTTTTCCAGGATGCCTACTCCCTGTGTGCCAGCCATCTGGGTTCGTTTAGAGCCCCGGCCTGCCTCCGCCTGCGAGCGTGTGTGTGCTCGGGGTGGAAGCAGCGGCGGGGGCACACCGTCTCAGGTTGCAGGCTTCAGTGTGGGCTGCGCTGGGGGCTAAACCCTCCTGCCTGGACCTTCTCAAAGCGGGCAGCATCATCTGCGAGTCCCTCCAGAGGAGCAATTTCAGCAGGACCAGCTGCAGGGGGGATGTTTAGCGTATTCTTTATTCAAAGTGAAAGATGTTAAGCAGGAAATTTCAGAAGCCCTCTTGTTCGGAGAAAGGGAAAGGAGGATCAGGGGAGAAAATAGAAACTGGAAAACATCCATGAAATTAGTCCCAAATCATTGCCTATCCTGATCATTTCCTGACAAGCTGTCTGTCACATATTTGCGGCAGGTTATGCAGAAGTCTCCTTTACCGGTAGCACATCTACATGACTAATGCAAAAACTCAGCTACCAGCAGCTCGGAAATGACATCCGATGATTTGTTTTAGTTGGAATTAATTTTTAAAAAGGAATGTAATATTTTTTGAAGGGAGAACTCACATAGGATATGGCCAGCAGACAGCTCCAAGCAATACATTCCCTCACCTTATTGCCTTGGGAGCTAAGAAATTTTAAAAGGCAAGTATATGAAGCCGAAGACACTGCCCTGTCCCCTGCCCTGCAGGCAGCTCTGTTGGGACCAGCAAGCCTTGGCGTGACTGGGAGAGGCCACCGAGAGCTGCCCAATGGGTAGGGATCATACCCTGCTTCCTCTGGGGATGGAAAATAGGCAGAAATTCAGAAATCTGATGTCGGTTCTGGAGAACTGAAGCCAGAAAAGTTCCTGAGGGGGAAAAAAATAAAAATAAGAATAAGAATAAAATGGATTTGCATCCTGTCAAATGGAATTGTTGCAGGGCTAAAGAAGGAAGGATCCAGTAGATCATAGACATTAAACATGCAGGACTGAATATATAACAGAAAAATCAATTGTTTCTTTTTTTTTTCTTTTAATGTGTTGAATTGTAATGGAAATAAAACAAATGAAAAAAATTTTGACTGTGATTTTTTTTAATTAAAGCAAACAAACAAAAAGTATTTTTAGAGTTGTGAGGCTATTCTAATTACATTCAGTGGGTTTGCTCAATGTTCTTCACCCAGTTGCACTCTAAGGACCTAAATTCAAAAATAACAATGCCATACAGGCAGCAGGCCATGCTGTGACTCTAGGATTAGCCACAGAGCACGCGGCACAAAGTGGTGACCCAAATTCATACAACTACAGCTCGGCTGGAACTTTTTTTTATCGCAATAGACAGAAGCAGGAGGAAGCACCCAGAGAGAATGGATAGTGCTGCAACTCTTCCCAGAAAGGGAGGGTGTTTCTCAGCTGTAATCTTGATGTCTATCTGGTTGTGCTGATTACATCAGTAGGTACCAGATTTTCCAGTTTCAGGTGAGATCTTGATGGTGATGATTTCACTAGTAGGTCTATGCTTCTGGCTGGGTCACCAAGGTATCTCCTTCATGTGTTCTGTGGGACAGGTGGATAAGAAAAAACATCGAACTCCTGCCACCCTGTGCCATGCCTGCCAAGAGGTGTCGAACTTTTTAAACTAAGAAAGCAAAACCAGAAAAGAGTCACAAGCGTGGAACCACCTAGCTGTTTCATTTGTGTCCTCACACACTACGTGGCAACATGTGCAGAGAAGAGCCAGCTACCACAGTGATGGGCTCACGCCACCTCAGGGGCACAATCCCACCCAGGAGAGCAATCTGAACTAATCCTGCTGGCCATTCCTCAGGTTGTCTTGTTTTTCTTCTGATAAAAAGGCACTGTTAGTGCCCTGCTCTCTTTTATATGATCAGTTTTACATGTTTTTAATGAAGCAAAAACCTGCTTTCTTGAGCTGTATTGAAAAAAAACACGATAACAAACAGTACCTGCTCCCCACGAAGAATGTGGAGCAAATAACTACACACCTGAAATAGTCGCTGAGGCACACGGGAGGAACCAGAAACAACATACAGGTCTTTGCAGTTCCATTTCTGCATCGTACCAGCTGGTGCATATTGAATAGCACGTGGAAAAAAAAATAAAAATGATTGGAATGAAGCTGCCTTAAGAGAAAAATTGCAAATTCGTTCCTTAAGTAGCTCCTCTGAAGCTTATGGAGTTACCCTAGGGATGGATTTGGTCCGGTATATGTCAACTGGCCCTGAGACATAATTTGAACTTCTACTTTTGCCAAATGAGCAAATATACACACACCATTTATTGCCAGTTCTGTTGGTTTAAGAGGTGCTCTGTATTTCAAAGCTAACATTTGTACCACTTGTTGCTGTGGTTGTCTCTTATTAACACAGCAAATAGCTAATGAAAATCTATGGCCTTGGAAAAACCCAGCTCATAAGTTTGGACTTTAAATTAGTCTGCCTGTCATATATACGCAGCACGGTACCCCACCACTTTTTGTCTCATTCAGTCAGCCCATTTATAAGGACACGAAATCACTGGGTACAAAGGTTGCAAGGAAAATTTTTTCCAAGAGGAAACAAGCCTGGCTCAACGGCAAACAACTCATGCTCTATTTAAAGTCAGGCAGCACTCATTTTTCATGCCAAAGAACCCGATTCATCCAGGGTGTAACTCCACAAACACCAGCGGAGTTCCACCAGAGACTAATTTAGTCCAAAGTGCTTAAAAATCATGCTTAATTTATACACATTTCAGTTAGGTCTTAATGCTGGCAGCTCCACATGGCCTTCCCTGTGCTTCACCTGTGCTACGGCCGCCATCTCCTGCAGCTTATGGTGCCACGCTGCTGGCTCCCTCCCCTTCGCCCAGCAGGGCTCA
Organism: Aythya fuligula; assembly: GCF_009819795.1. Classification (NCBI taxonomy): domain Eukaryota; kingdom Metazoa; phylum Chordata; class Aves; order Anseriformes; family Anatidae; genus Aythya; species Aythya fuligula. The sequence goes on along the minus strand of NC_045560.1, from coordinate 26,576,779 downwards.
TCTCTGCAGTCTTTCATCAGTGCACTGAGGAGATGGTGGAAAGCCATCTCCTTTCAAACCCATCCTCCTCCACAGCATCACAGAATGGCTGAGGTTGGCAGGGCCGTCTGGAGGCCACCTGGTCCCACCCCTGCTCCGGCAGGGCCACCCAGAGCAGGGTGCCCAGGCCCATGTCCAGGTGGCTTCTGAAGATCTCCAAGGAGCAGACCCCACAGCCTCTCTGGGCAGCCTGTGCCAGTGTTTGGTCACCCACACAGCACAGACATGCTTCCTGATGCTCAGGGGAACCTCCTGTGTTTCAGGTTGTGCCCATTGACTCTGTGTCACTGGGCACTGTGAAAAGAGCTTGGCTCCATCTTCTTTGCACCTTCCCTTCAAGTGTTTATTCATATTGGTGTGTTCCCCCCGAGCCTTCTTTTCCAGGCTGAACAGTTCTGTCTCTCTGCTTTTCCTCACAGGAGAGATTCTCCAGCCCCTTCCTCATCTTCATGGCCCTTCATCAGACTCTTCTTAGTGTGTCCATGTCTTTTTTGTACTGGGGAGCCCAAAACTGGACCCAGCACTCCAGGTGTGGTCTCACCAGTGCTGAGTAAAGGGGAATTAAATTCCTTCCTCGAGTGTCCTCTTCTACAAAAGTGTGATGCTAGTCTGCCTATGACAAGCTGACCAGTCCAGCAGGAAAGTGTTTCCAGTTTCAGATAGACTTTTTCTGAGATGACACTTCTTTCAGGGATGCCAGGTTTACTTTGAATAACAATGTGATGGTTTGTAAAGCCCACTTAGCGCAGTTTTTCATAGCCCTACTTGCAAGGATGCATTTGTGGAAAGCAATAATAAACTGTGTCAGGTTCATCTGAGCCGTAACTCCCTGGACTGTACTTAACCTGTAACGCTTAAACAACATCAGAAGCTCAGTTTGTCTAAAATGTCTTGTAGTTCCATTTAATCTCAAATATAACATGTCCGTCACTTAATGGGACAACATTCGACTTGTGAATGTGCACCCTCAAGATGCCATTTACACACGTCATTAAGGTATGGCCCACTGGTGAGGGGATTGCATCCCAGCTGTAATCACCGGCCTATCCCTAACGTGAGCTATAGGCAGGTTGTGGGTTTGTAGGAGCTCCTCCTGGGATAATTAAAGCACTGAGCTGTTAGGATTTTTTAAACAAGGTTTCTGGCCCTTTACAAAACATGTGTGCTATATATCTTAAAACATGACATGTTTTCCTCAAGGAGTTCCTTGTCAAGAATCTTTGTATTTAATAGTGGGTGATGATGAGAATATGCCCTAAATGAAATGTAATTGAAAATGAGATTATGTAACTTTACTTCCTCTCTAAGTAGACTTTCCCTTGACATATTGTAGTCAGGTTTTGCATTGAAGTCTTTAATGTTAAACAAGCTGACAAATACAAGATTTCTTTGAGAAATTAAGCAAAAAAAAACCACACCACTGAAATCTGATTTACATCTGCTAGTCACCTGCAGCAAAGGGGAGCAGAGATGTGTTCCAAAGTCGTATACTTGAATGAAAAAAAAAGCCAGTGGGTGACAAATTATAAAAAAGTTAGTTTAGAGAGAAAAAATCCTCATGTCACTCAAATAAATCAGACATCAAAACAAACAAACTTTAATTTACTAATTACCCTATTGGTTGTCAAATAAAATTTTAGTCACTATTAGTGCAGCTGCATATTCTCTTTTGTAACAGCTCTTGAAGAAAACGGACTGAGTTTTTCTCTAATTGTAGACTGTTAAAGTGTATGATTTTTTTACATCCAGGCTTGAGAAGATGAGGAGGTATTTTGCTTGAAAGTTTTCCTACCATTTCAGCAGGCAAAGCAGAGTCTGGTTAACCATTCTCAGTGAGACAGTAATCTGAGTTTGTCCGGCAATTCACTTTCAGACCGAAAAAAAAAACAAGCTTTAATTTACTAGTTTGAACAACGAAACAGCTTCTACACTTTAGATGTCCATACAACATCAGAACAATAATGGAATTTGTGGGTTACAAAATACCAATTTCCAAAACCACTGGAGAGAAAAAGATTTGGTGCACTGCTCTTTTGCAATGGACCTGGTTAAACTTTGTGATTCTGCAAGTGAGATTATTTCTTGGAAAACTGCATGTGGGAAGGTTCCTTTTTAATTTTCTTTTTTTAGCCCTTTAAGATTTGCTACTTACACTGCTTAGTGGTTAAGGCAGCAAAAGTATTCTTTTATCCTTACAAAACCAATGGGAGCTTAATAACAGTCAATAGTTTTATTCACCATTTTTACCATAAGCACGCAGCAGTAGAAGGTACCAAATTCTGTGAAGGCTGCTGGCTTCCTGAGTTTCATTGAAACAAAGTAGATTTTCCTCACATGTCTTCTTCCCAGAAATGATGCTGATACTTGCTCCATCTTTCTTTTCTTTACTAGAGGAATAGTCCTTGAGCACAGTCCACGTGTGAATGACATGATCAGCAAAAGTAATTACAGTATCAACAGGAGCTAAGTTTCTGTCAATACTGCTGTTTCTATGTCAGTTTTCAGTTAAACTGAAACACTTTAAAAAATGTCTGGGGATGAGATTTTGGCATCCAACATTCAGATTAGAAACATTTTTTTGCTGGGGGTGGTCCGCACTGGCCATGTATTTAACATCTGTATATCCAGGTGGAAGGAGATGCAACTTTGGGTAGGGTAATTGCTCCCACTGGGCTGTGGAAGTTACAGTAATGCACTCAGGGGAATTGCAGCAGCTGCATGGCCAAGGAGAGGAAAGAAAGAAAATAACTGCTGATCTTTGAGCAAAACAAACGAACAGCCCTAAAATTATGCTGCCGCAGCATGCTGGCTTGGGTTGTGCACCTGAGACCTGACACGCTGGTCAAGCCTGTGCAAGAGGGGACACGGTCTTGGCCTGAGCACTGTGTTCTACCACTCCACTCTACAGGCAGATGGGAGGTGACCCCAATGGAGGTCCCCTTGTCACTGCCCTACTCTCCTGCCTGTGGGGCAGGCAAAGGTGGTACAAAAATTTCTCTCTGATGCAGCTGCTTTGCACATCAGCACCTATGAACACTGCAAAAGATGATCAGAATGGTCTCTAAGTTCAGGGATGGTTTCTTATCGGTATGTTTGCATCTGCTTAGGTAGGCTTGTTGAGTGTTTCATGACTTGGGACAGCCTACAGCACACCTTTCCTTATGTGAGAACCAAAGAGGACTTCTACCAAATATTCCTTAGCAAACAGGCAATTCTGTCTGTCTATACCCTTTTCTTACATTTCCCACATAAAATTGCCATTTTCTTTGTCTGCTGCAGATAAATATCAATTTTTATTGATTTTTGATTTTATCGATTTTTGATTTCATTGATTTTTGCAGCTGAAAGCAGTCGAGTGCAGCCAGCCATTCGGCAGCCACAGCCCGTGGAGGTGAAAGCCAAGAGCATCCTACTGGGACCCCCATGTGCAGAATGTGCATTTCAACCATGGGCAGTGTAAATATGAGTGCATGCGAACAGGACTGCAAGTGCTATGACGCATTAACGTGCCAGGGAGCTGGTACCTGTTTCTAGGGCTGCTTGGGGCCTCTGGATAAGTTTAATCTGGAAGCCAGCAACCTTCTTCCACCATCACCCAGCAAGCAAGGTCATTAGCTCAGGCATGCCAAGCAGAGAAGGCTGCACTGGTTTTGACTTATTCCATCAGTGTTCCAGGTGGGGCAAGTAGGACACCACCATGATGGCTCACATAGCTCCAAACTCAGCAGGAGCTGAGGAGCCCCAGAGGTGCAGCTTGGCAGAGAAGGCCTGGGACAACCGCCCTGCTCAGGCTCCACATCAGGACTACTTTGGCTTCAGCCTGTCCACAGGGGCAAGGGGCAGTGGCTGGGGACCTCCAGGAAATGTGCCCAGGGCTGTTCTGGCTCAGAGGCCGGCTGGCATGGGAGGGCTGTGTCCATGCTATTAAGCTGTCCGTCCCCCCAGACCATTGAAAAGGACGAATGATTGATTTCTAGTGCCTGGAAACATTCTCCAGTCCCATTTAATTTATTAGCACAGACAGAGTCGATCTGAACCAACTGACAACCAAGTCCAGACAAGGAGCTGCAGTCCAGCTGTTCAGAGGAGCACCGCCAGCCACCCACAGCCAGGAGGCAGGAAGAGGGGGATAAGGAGTTTTGCTCCAACTTTGCTGCCTTTCTCTATCTGCTGTCCCCTATCCCAGCCAAATTTCTTTCTTCTCCTTTTGGACTCACTGGCTTTAAGTGGAGAATTGTTCTACTTGTGAGCACTCTGCCATTTCATCAGTGTTCTGGGTTCATTACATGGGATGGAGGCTGAGCTTATTACTTACAACATTTAAGTTGATGCTTACACCCACCCTCCCCTACCTCCAGCCACTAGATTATTGTTGCTTATGTTTTGGAATAAACCCATGTAATATCAGAGCTAGATTTTCCATTGCATTAACTACATTTGTTGAAAAATGTGGAAAAAGCACTTGTCCCCAGCCTGATACTCATTTTACAGCATGCATGTTTTAACCAACAGAAGGGAGAATTCATGATGATGGGAGTGCAGTTTACCAAGAAATTTTTGATGACAAGGCTGTCAGACCCTATCTTACAGCCTTCTCCATTAGGAAAACATTTTCCAACAGCCCCAGTGGAGTACTCCAGCCTTTCCAGTGAAGCTAACACCCTAATTCTTCTTTTCTTTGTGCTGGTCTGTTTCTTGTACTGTCTTTGTGTACATATGGCATTTTCTAGCCTGATTCTCCCTTGCGGCACTCAGCTGGAAGCTCTTCCACCCAAGCTACTACCTACAGGCATGGTGAAAGTGGGCCACAAAGCAGCCAGGGTCAGACAAAACATAGGAAGAGTTTGAATAGAAACTGTGAAGAGAAGGGAATAATTATGGCTGAAACTGGAGTGGAAGCTTCCCTCCTTTTTCTCGCAGGGTGTTCCTGTCCAATGTTTGCTCCATTTTTTATCTTATCCTCCGCACTCTTTTGTCCTTGCATCCCCAGGATCCCTTCTTTTCTGTCAGTGCCTGAGTGTCCTGGCCTGCTCTGCACAGTGCATTCTTTGCTTTTCTATTTCCCCTGTGCTTTCCTCATGTAGCCTTATAGCTTAGAGAAATGAATGTAAATTTTTTCTTCCATTACATGTGGCTCATTTTCTTTCTATGCTGCATTTTCTACTTGTTATCTGTATTTGTATGTAAATATCATTTCAAGTTCCCTTTATATAAAAGAGGGGCAACGAGCACAAATGGCTAGCAGAGCTATTGAAAAGCCACCACAGGACATACATCTGTATGAAAGAATACACTGCCTTTTGATACCAGTAGTTGCAAGGTCATTAATGGCAGGGACAGGAGACAAACAGTGTTAATAACAGGCTAGTAGGGAGCTGAAGGGGCTTCACGCTTCTCATGAAAGCTTTTAGGATTTTATTCAAATCCTTCCCTGACAAGAAGGGGATGAGAGAACTGGGAGATTTCTTCCATCCTAGTCATTTCTTCAATACACCATAGCTAAAACAGAACACTGTAAGAGTCAGTGTTTCCTAACCTGGCCAATTAATACGCTATGCCTTGACCACAGAGGTGGTGGAGCCACCTTTATCTGCCCTCTTCTAAATGAAGCCCTCTGAACCCATAGGGGATTTAGATTATAACTTTCAGGGCAATTGCAGAGATTCTGACTAGATGGGGAGAAGAAGGATTATGAAAGAGAAACAGAGAAAGATACGGTCTGTTTCCTCTGATGCTCTCAAATAGTAAGTACACATACTTACAAGACTCATCCACCTTGGTGGAGACATACGAGGTGAGGTAGCTCATTCCCATGTGATGGTGAACCAGAATTTGGCTCTCCAATGTAATTGCTTTTACAAGTTGGGAACAGCATTTTCTTCAACAATAGTTCAATTAAGAATGTCAAGTAGTTGGGATCTGGCTTTCATTTCTGCTGTTTACTAATTAAATTTAGGTGGGATTAGACCTCTATGAACTTCAAAATGAGCAATTGTGATCAGCTGGTCAATGAACAGCTGATCAAGAAAGGTTTGCTTAATTAGGGAAGAAGAGTAATTAGCTTGTCAACATTTAAGCTCCAGAAAGACTACATGGAAGGATTCCTATCACCGTATTTATTGACCTTTAAACCCTTCAGCTCTTCTGTCATTGATGTTTAATCGAGTCACTTAGGCTGTCAGGCTAATAACTAAGATAATGAAGTAGTCTAGGACCTTGCTTTACTACTTTGTTATTTTAACGCTAATTTTAGAATGCCAAAAATAGGTTCACTAAAAATAAGACGTTGTGGGTGGGTTTTTCTCCTAAAACAATTGAGCTTCTGTTACTTCCCTCCTGGAACTATTGGGGCTTTATTAGTTTTTGAAGAAATTCTTTTGTAGTAAAAGTTAATTGTAATTTTCATAGTGGAGGGCTTCATAAACCAGTTTCACATGGCAATTATATTTGAGGAATAAAGAAGGGTAGGATTTGTTGTTTGTTTTCAAATCCATATGCCTAAACATGAAGGGAATATAATGCTTACGACATAGTGAAGGTAGCGGGAAGATGAATCATTTTATTGAAGGGCTATATCTTTAAAAATCAAAGTCATTGAAGCAGGAGCAAACACCAATAAAATGCTTTAAATGTATGCATGAGGTCTTCGTAAGGTTCTCTGGGTGCTTACCTGAGCATTGTTTTTCAAACCTGAGTTGCCTGAATTTATTTTTAAATGTGATTTTGTTAAATTGTTTTCTGTGTATGGAGTACTTGGGGCTCAGACAATGTTGATGTATCTGTGATTTCTTTATTTACCCTTAAGTTACTGGTATATATTCTTAATCTTATACCCATTTTAATATATCTGTATTTTAGTATAGACAGATTAAATCAGTGTGTGATTGTTAAGTCTTTTCAGGAAAAAAAGCATGCTACTAGAATCAAATTCTGAGGAGAAACAGAAAGCATTTGAGTATGTTTTTAAAAATACTTGTTTGACACACATTTTTAGCAAATCGCTTTCTTAAAAAATCTTATTTTCTTTTGGTTCTACTTCCAGACTTTTTTTTTTCTATGCAAAAGCACCATCTCTGCTGATACTCTTCACACCCAGAATGTTATATCTATTTATGAAATTCTGGTTGTCTTTTAAAATAAAGTACACTTTCTTTCCCAAAACTAGACAATAAAACACACTTAATACCTGTGAAAAATTCTATGAGATTTTAGGTATTAAACAACATTAAGGGAAGTGTTTTTTAGGAAAATGTATTGGAAAATGTTTTACGTATCAGAAAATTATTTCAATGGGATTTTGCTTAATATGAGTGGAAGAAAATAAATTCCTTACATTTTGGACATTTTTTACAAAGTGTAAGCCCATTCTTTTTGTTTTGAAACTGTTCACTATGCCAGTTTGACCTGTCAGCTTTGTAGTAATAATGGTGCCTGGCCAACAGGTCAGCAATTGCTAACTTTACTTTTTCCTCCTGTCAAAGAAAAGTACTTTCTTGAGTTCCCATCTCTTCAGAAAACATTCACCAAAATAAAAGTTATGCGGATATCCTCAGATGTCCTATAGCCTGACAGATTTCCCAGATTATTATTTTGAATGCCCTAGGTAGAGGGAATAAAGCTACTACTACTCCCCGATCCTGCAGAAACCCTTATCATGGAATCATAAAATGGCTTGGATTGGAAGGGACCTTAAAGATCATCTAATGCCAACCCCCCTGCCATAGACAGGGACACCAGCCACTAGATCAGGTTGGCCAAAGCCCCATCCAGCCTGGCCTCAAACACCTCCAGGGATGGGGCATCCACAGCTTCTCTGGGCAGCCTGTGCCAGTGCCTCACCACCATTTGACAGTGAAGAATTTCTTACTAATATCTAATCTAAATCTATCCTCTTTTAGTTTAAGACCATTCCCCCTTGTTCTATCATTATCTCCCCCAGTAAAGAGTCCTTCTCCATCCTTTTTATAAGATCCCTTTAATTACTGAAAGGCTGCAATGCATCCTCCCCAGAGTCTTCTCTTCTCCAGGCTGAACATCCCCAGCTCTCTCAGCCTTTCTTCATAGGAGAGGTGCTCCACCCCCTGATCATCTTTGTGGCCATTGAGCCAAATCCTTGTCCACTGGATGGTCCACCCTTCAAATCTATATCTTTCCAATTTAGAGATTAGCATATCGTGTGGAACCATGTCAAAAGCCTTACAGAAGTCCAAGTAGATAACATTGGTCGGTCTTCCCTTGTTGACTGATACAGTCACTCCGTCACAGAAGGCCACCAGATTGGTCAGGCACAATTTGCTCTTGGTGAAGCCGTGCTGGCTGTCCCGGATCACCTCCTTGTCTTTCATGTGCCTTATCTATCCCAGCCCCACACTGACTTCTGATTTAATGCTGTGTGCTATGTCTAAAAAAAATAATATAATAATAATAATAATTAAAAAAAAACACCTTTGGGCTGAAGCCATATCTGTTTTATTTGTCTGGTAGCCACTGTGCACACATTAAGACACAATACAAATGACAGCAAGGTCTTTGAGACTGGTTCTGTTGTTTACTGCACTTTCATACAGGGCTTAAACCTGGTGGCAGCTTCAGCGTTAAATAAACCATAACACTACTATCATCTTGCACTGTAGTGACTTACACAGTCTTCTGGGTCACATCCTTCTTCTTGTGGATCCCTGGTTTTGAATGAGATGAATTTTCCGCTTTAGGGAAAAATCTTTTCTGGAATTTCTTCACCGTTACTCCAGGCCATGCAGGCTGTCAAAGGCTACGTTCAGCAACAGACTTTTATCTGACCACACTAATGGGGGCTGACCTCTCCCCAGCCTCCCGAAGATACAGCTTCCCTCAACCCTGTCACCTTCTGATGTGTTGATCCCTATACTTCCTTCTGGTATCGCCAGCTGCTGAAGCTGGAAGGCAGCATGAGCATCAACCCTGTGCATATTTTTTCTGTCTTCAGTCTACAGCAATGTTTTTTGCCAACTGTCCCTGAGTTTATCGGGTTGCAGTTTTAGGGAACAAGGTGGGTTTGGGTTAGAGATTGGTTGCTGTTGGACATAACCACATTTTGCAGGTGTACTAACCCATCCCACACTTGCCAGGATTGCTTCCTGGGCTTCGTGCTGTGAAGTGCAATGGGACTCAGGGCTGCATTTTGCAGCTGCTGATAGAAAGCAACAGGAATGTGCACGTCTTGGGGCATGGTTCCTGCATGTCGATAGATTGAGGTCAGTGGCCATCACAGGGAGGCATAACCCTGGTAGAATATATAACAGGGCATTATTCCCAGTATTTCCCATATGGAATAAAGGTCTTTTGCATGATCAAGTGTACATGCACAGATCACATACGGACAGTGGACTTGGGGTGGAGGGGCTATTTCAGAATAAAATATGCTCCTATAGAAATGCATATCCATTACTATGCCAAGAGAATAATTGTATTCTCATAATTGTAAAGGTGTTCTGGTATTCTACAAATGGTGAATTTCATTTTATTTATTTATTTTTTATTTTTGCTTCTACAGGAATGTTACGTGAAGCCCATAATTCATCTGCATCTCCAAGTTATTTCTCTGATGAACACTCTCTCTACTCTCTAATTACATTTCTGAATGTGTCTTTGACAAACACCTGCTAGCATCTCTGTGCTCATTACTTTTGGAATGGCTGCTGCATTTTGCTTTGGGTTTTAGTTTGTTTGCATCTTCTCTTAGCAGTTGTTGTCAGGGGATTCACCAGTTTCACCCAAACTTGCAGGCCTTCCCAGCTGCCACAGGCTAACCAGTACCTCATTATGCTGGGCTGACATGAAGCCCAGCCTGATGGCTGTGCAGCTGAGAGCTGCTTGCACCACAGATTACTAGGGAAGGAGGCTTGTGTCCATAGCTATGCTGCTTTGATGCCCTGGAGCAGAGTTAAGGCCATGTGCCCTGGCTACACATCACCTCTACCTTACCAGAGCTCACAAAAACAGCCCCACACAGACAGAGGTACAGGACACAGATATTTTCCATACTTAGCACTGCTCCTTTGCATCTTTGTCTGCATGCCAGGCACCCTGCAGCACCTCCAGGTTCTCCTTGATCCTACAGCTGAAAGCGTCCCTGCCTGGAGCCACCTCCACCCACCACCACACACCTCCTGCCACAACACATCTAAGCCCACGCCTCTGTGCACTTGGAGAGTCTTTGCTCATCTGGACTGGCCATGCAGATGTCCCACCAGCCCTGCCTTGGCCAGGAGGATGGATTTCTGGGACCATAGGAGCATTGATGCCACACTAGACTACCAGTGCACTGACTTTTTTATCCAAAAAAAAGGGTTTAATTTTGGCTCTCAGCAAGATTAAATTTGCCTCATCCCTGAAGAAGCCCAGCCCTCCAAAAATCCCAGAAAAGTCCTCCTTTCCCTTCCCAAAAGGCTGATGACATAATTCTAAAGCAACACTGGATTCTGCTCTGGCCAAGCTGCTTGGATCCACCAGAGAGAAGCAATGAAGACCTTGGACTGTGGGTCTCAGAGCAGATGGAGGACATGAAGGGATGCACCAGCATGCACTGGCTGCAGTGCCCTGCAGAGCAGGAGAAGAGATGTCTTGGTCCATGAAAGCACTGGGTGGGACGAGCCAGAGATTAATACTGCAAAGTATAGGAACAAACTAGCAGAAAGCTAGCCTCAAAGTCAGGCTCCTGTTCCCTCTTTCACAGCAAGGTGCTGGTGAATGATGTTACTGGTCAGGCAGAGTGCCTTGCAAGGAGGAAAGCTTTAGGCTGAGATCAAGAGCTAGAAAAGCTTTATAAGATGTGCAGAAGATGTAGGACAGGAACAATGCTCAGAGATGCACGAGACACAGCGTGACAGCACTAGGGCAGCAAGGTGGGACAGACATGTCTGTGTGAACAGTGATGTGTCCTGAGTGGCGCTGCATTCAGCAGCAGCAGGACAAAGCTCAATAGACATGGGCTCCCGTTTTCAGGCTACTGTGAAGGATTAAGTGACTGGTAGGAAACTGCTGCAGATTTGCTGCTTGATTTTCCCAGTCCTACACAGATGTCCTGAGTACCTTAAGGCATCTCCCTGGCACTAGGTTTAGGCACCTGAATCCTGCCCTAGATGGCAGTAGTAGGACAATGAGAGGCACAGACCATTCTTCAGTGGGTGCCCTACCTTGGAAGTGACACAGCTGCGTGGCTTAATTCTGTATTTCACACAAGTGCACATGAAAATGAAAACTCCTCCAGGTTGCACTGCCAGCTGCAGCTTGTATGCACACCGAGATGAAAAGAATCAGTATTTTTACTCATAGTCAGCCAGCATGCATTTCTCAATGAAATTAGGATTTTTCTTGTCTGTCTTCTATAGAACATAATTATATGAGCTACTCCTTAAAGGATAGACTTCAATGTCTGATACTGCCCCACTCTGGGCTTCCTGGAGCCCAGGGAGCCAGCTACTAAGCTGCCTGACACTCGGTCACATTTACAAATAGCCCACACCGGTAGGCTTGTGACTTCGGTTAGTGCTGGTTCAGCATCGCCCTGAGTAACACTGCAGCCACTCATTCACCCTCCTCTATTTGCATTCCTGGACATTTCAGGAATGCATTTGAGTTAGATTCTTCACCGCAGCTGTATTGACTCTGAAAGAGAAATGCTGGCCTTAAAAAAAAACACCTCTAGCTCTGTGAAGGGATTTCCAATTGTGAACTGAACTTCTTTAATGGCAGAAATATTAAAATTCTCTTCTGCTATTCAAAATATGTAGGATTTGTGGTCTTATGAGCTTTGCAAATCTATTCTTTTTAAAAGAAAACACATTAATTAGACTCTATCTGCCTGAAAAATATTTTGGCATGAAAAAAATAAAATGAAGTGACTAAGAAGAATTTAAAAGAAGCTAGAATCCTTGCTACAGATGCCTTTAATCTTAAAAAAAAAAAAAAAAAAAAAAAACTTTGCTTTTATTTATGCATTTATGTTGGAGGGTGTATGTGTGTGCATACATAATTAAGATATTTACTTTAAAAGGGTTTTAAATGTATTCACCAGTTTTACTTTAATATGGATTCTTTTCTTACAGTTGGACTCACCGTACTTTAGAAGTTAATAAATAAAATAGTACCAAAAATTACAATGCGTATTTTTAAATCTCACATATTTTAAAAATAACTGCTTTTTTCCTTTGTGGGAATGCAGTGGCATTCTGCCACTGGCCATGCGCAGAACTGCCTGGCTGTGGGATTTGCTAAATAGGCTTAACTGACACACATTCTCAATGACTATACTATTTAATGAATTTGACTCACATAAGTGATAATACAAAGATGGTGTATATGCAACTGACATGTCTTAGGGGATAAAGGTTTTGCTAGCTCCTGAAGTGGCATCACCGTGTTTTCCTGACAACGGCATTGTGACTGCGTTTTTGGATATTTGAGTAAAGAAAGGGTTTGCATTTGCAGAGAGAGATTGGTTTTCCCTGGAATAGCAAAAAGTCCTCTAGGTGCTGAGCTCAGCTTACATAAGATTTTTCTCAGAAGGCAAGCTGGGAGCTGGCTTTATGTGCGCAAGTTAGTATTTGTTCCCTTTGCCAAATCCTTCCTACTTTTGTGTACCAAAGTGATCACTGCTTTATTATTTTGAAAATAATAATTTCAGTCCATATTTCAGCCATCAGTTTCTGTTTTCTTCATTTTTTTTAATTTTTTTTTTTCCCTTCTCTTGCTTTACTTTGCACTGTTTGCCTCTGTGCAGTGACTTACTGCACACATATATCCCTGGCCATAGCCCAAACTGGTTAATTATACTCTTCCTACCTCAGATGATTCACCCTCTGCTTCCAAAACGTGAAGCTGTTCCTTTTTCCTCTCCTAAGCAGTCTCATATAGTGCTGCCGGAGAAGTATCTGCTATATTTAAGTGGTATGTGTGGCTATATTTCACTGATGTTTGAACAAGCCTTGTCAGGATTGTTCCAGATGAAAGTGCGTTAATTCCTGTTATTATCAGGCACAAATGCAACAGAAAAACTTTACTTCAAAGTGGATGCATACTTTGCTCCCTGAGCAAGTTGCTGGATGTGACAGCCGAAGGATTTTGGTGCCGCTTGTCTTCTTCAGCATGTTACTGGAATACAACGCCTGGCTGCAGCATCCCAGAAGAGATTAACTTCTGAACAGCCTTGACTTTCCAGCAGGCTCCTCTCAAACCAGGGCCATGGCACTGCCTGGTGGAGAAGGTGTCTTTGAGAAAGGACTTGAAGTCCTCTTCTCACTTCCTAGTTCCCAGCAACTGAACATGGAAATAGAAGACAATGAGATCTTCCAAAGTAAGTAGGATTCTTCTAAAGTGATGTCTGAGGGTCACAAGATATTTTCAGAATAAAAATTCTTGTCAGTAGATATTGTGTCAGCAAAGGTTTTTAAAATCTGCTAATCTCAACACTAGGCTCTTATGAATAGGCACTTCATTAAGCAAAACCATGGTGCCACGACTCCCAGCTGTGATTTAGCTAGAAATGCTTCAGAAGTGTCTGTTACTGGAGTATCTAAACACTGCAGAGCCACCCAGAAGGACAGCAGATCAATTCAGTGATGAGAAGTCATACAGTATTTCAGCAGATACAATTCTATTCATTTATTGTTGTACCCCACTGCCAGCCATTGTAGGAAACAATGAATGTGGTATTCAAAAGTTGCAAGGCTCCTCCTAAATATTAACGAATAGCACTGGATCAAACACCACTCTAAACTCCTGTCTCCCAAAGGACCCTCAAAAGACGACGGCCCCACACGTGCAAGCATAGAGGTTATGTACCCACATGGGACCTTCATGGGGGAAATGGTGCTCAGCTTGGGAAAACACAGCACAAAACATCTGAGGAAGGAGAAGTAAAATACTCCAGCGCTGGAGCTGCATGTCTGCACTTGTTACAGGAACATTCCTGTAGATGTGTGCCCCATCATCATGCCAATCCCCACCTTCCACTGCCTGAACAACTTTAAAAGCATAATGTGATTACATTAGACCTGACTCCAAGTCATTGAAAAGTACAGTCACCTCATGTCCTGACAATTTGCCACCTGAAGCAGCTTTGATAATGTTTAGTTTTTCTTAATGGACAGAAGGAGTGTACAAAGAGGTCACCCAGCTCTGCCATTGTCCTCGTACCTCCCTTCATGACCCCCGCCTGTGTCAGGGCCTTCTCCGGCCACCCTGAGCACAGGCCTTGCTCAAGGCCTACATCACCTAATGATTGTCTGCAGGTTTTGAATGAAAACAAAGATAAATCAGCCTGTGTGGCTGTATGCAATCTTTTCATGCTGCTACTACTGGCAGAAAATCTTATTGATCAATGAGCTACAAATTTAAACAATATTGAATGAAAACCATGTGCTTGTAGTATGCTTTAAAGTTCTGGAGCACTTGGGGGCTGGTGGAAGAGCAACGGGAGAACCACAGGGCTTGGACGTCTCCCTGGAAAATGTGCCATCTCACCTTCAAAGTGGACATATCAGAGGACTGTCAACAAAAAGCACTCACACAAGTCTCACTCATTGCACTGCAGCACTGGATTGAAGGAAACGTCTCGTCAGAACTCACTGCCAGTCCTCAGAAAATGTGGCAAGTGAAGCAAGGACAGGGAACTGCTGGATCATGACAATGAAATGCATTTGCTAAATGCTTCTTCTCTCAAGTCCCAGCAAGGTATCCCAGCATATATCTGGAATGTCTATAAAGACTGAAAGTCATTTAGCTCAAGCTTGGTGGAACCTATTACAAAAAGAAGGGCTGTAAAAGATAATGAGTTTAAACTTGTAAACTTGTAAAATTGGACATTAGGAAAACAAAATGCCTATCTTTTATGTAATAGCTTATATGTTCAGTATGTTAGCACAGAAGTCTTCACATTAAAAGAGGGCTAAATATGTTGCTAATTCTTTCAGTTTGATTATGGATTTTAAAAAGCATCAGACTCTGGAGTCAAATGATAACAAAAGACTTTGATTTTTTAGAGAAGATTCTGAACCTCAAGCAAATAAAAAGCTTACACTCTTTGAGCACTTTTACTCAAAATCCTTGGGCATTCACTCCTGGTGGTAGTGGGTTAAAACAGGGTATGGCAGGCCTGTGCCTCCCCAGGAGAAATACCTACTTCTATTGTAAAAGAAATTGTGTGTCACTGTGGAGGTCAAACATTACCTTCCATTCTGGAAAAGAATCAAGATGTAAAGAGTTTTAGATTCTATATATCACATTGCTTTTTATTATTTAATGGTACAATAGAAATCATTTTGTTTGCTCTATCCTTAGCCTCCTTTCTTGAATGCAAAGAATGCTATCTCCTTCATCCACCAACACAAATTTGGGTAGTCTTCCCATAGAAACCAGACAGATGAGTGGGGAACAATGATCAGGCAGTTTCAGTAGAGGTGTTTGTGACTCTTCAGTGCTCATCTAAAGGGCATGGAACAATAGCACCTGAGATTTGCACATGTATTCACTTCTGATTTAGCAGTTCTCCCACAGAAGTAAAGGTGAGTCCTTCTTGTTGCAATGGCAAATCTCATTGGCATCAAAGGGAAAAGGATTAGCAAAAACTGAGTGCTTTTGAAAATCCCATAAGTACTATTTTAAACCTAGAGAAGAGTATTGGAAGGAGATGATTTGCTTTTTGTGTTGATAAAAGACATTTGCGGTGCAAGGCGGAGCGCTCTGCGCTGTTCCTTCCCTCTGCAAAAGCACCAGTTACCGTTTTGCCCTGCTTTTTCCTGTTTCCTCTTCACACCATTACCAAGGCAAAGTTTGTGGTGTTTTTGTCATCGTTTGACAAAAATGCACCTAAATGACCCGTTGGAGCCTGCTGCCAAGGCCACGGTGCGGCTGGCTGGCAGGGCCACTGAGGGAGGCTGGCAGCCAGGGCCTTCTCCCCGCCACCATACACCTTGTCCCACAGCAGGCCTGTGTGCTCCTGGGCCAAGGCCTCCCACCCAGGCGGTCACTTCTGGCCTCCAGCAAAACAGGACAGTGGTGAAGAAGCCCGCTGGTTGATTGACCCCATCCACAGACAGCTGCTGGATCCATCGAGGCATCAGCACCCACTGGAGGCTGTTTATTTTTTTCACGTCTTTTACTGGCTCTGTGGCAAAAGCTCTAAATACTGCCTTTTATCCCTCTTAAAGCTCAGAAGAAATGTGAATGTTGTCTCAGTGCATTCGAGACTGAACTCCTCTGAGAGAAAAACAAAACACATTTCGCATCCAAATATTAAGAGTTTTCTCCAACATGTGTGAAGGGCTCTTTATTTTACAGAAATATGAAGTGGAAAAGGTCCATGACCCATAGCCCCACTGATGTGGGGTACTCGTACCCTCTGTTTGGCCGAGAGCAGCAGTAGGGATGTTTGTTAACCTCCCAAAGAGCGGAAATTTCTGCATCTACAGTATATTTAAATCACTTCCAGCAGGATGACTGAACATCCAGATACAGGGCTTGGGTTCAGCTACTGACAGCAGGAGAGACCAGGAGAAAATAGAGCAGAGGGTTATACCCACTGAGGGACCAGAGGGGTTGGGAGGAGATCTTGGTGACACCCAGGTGTGAGGCCAGGACTGCAAAGCTCAGCCAGATGCTCAGTTCAAGCAGACAGTTATGGAAAAATAACAGAAAATAAGTGGGACCTTAGGGAACACGGCAATTGTCCTTTTGGAATTTCTCCACTTTATGAGATAACCAGGGCATGGTTTGCATTAAAAGGCTACTAGTGTGCACGTGTAGAGTATTTGCTTTCTCACACTGAATGGGTGCAGCAATGGCTCAGCAATGTGCATGCTGGAATTAAAAGAATATGTTTGTTCATTTACTCAAACACAGGCTACTAACACTGTCTCATAATACTGTATCCTTCCAGTCTTGTGGCAGAAGAAGATCAGAAAATAGGAAGGGCACTAAAACGTGCATCAGTCTTTTATTTCTGTTTTATCCACCACCACCCCTTTTTACAACTTTTCTTGCACTACACTGATTTCCACTCCTCCTTGTCTCCAAAACGTCACCTCCCAGCAGAACCACCTCTGCTTCACAGCAACCATCAGGGTGCATCATGAAGAAGAGGTGGAGCTGGCAGGGATGCTGCTGAGAGCCCCCCACACACTGCATGCACCACTACTGCCCCTTCCTCTCCCACACCTTCCCTGCCCAAGCCACAGCTGCTCCTCCTCATTTTGGAGATGTCCCTTTTCTCCAAACACTGGGGTTCCTATCGTTTAACATCAGGTGAATGGAAACATTGATTTTGTGTTGACTTAGCCCCAGCTGCTCACCTCTGGGAGCCAGAGAGTGGCTCAGTGAGTACACACTGGGCTAAGGAAAATCTGTTTTGATATAGCAATTGTAAAAACTGACATGTAAATATGAATGATCGTACATGCTTGCAGTTACTAATTTGTGCTAGTAGGTAAACAGAAATGTCAGCGGTCAGGGAATAAACAGGTTTACACATCCTGTGTGGAAACATGGGGCTATGAGCTTCTTCCATTGTTTGCTATTTACATTATGGAAATCAAATTGACAGTCAAGATGCCAGAGGTTAAAAATATTCTGCAAACTTAGCTGAAAAAAAAAAAAAAAAAAAAAAAAAAAAAAAAAAAACTGTCAAGAGTTCAGGTAGCTTCTATTTTATTTTATGTGCTGTCAGTAATACATTCGCACTTCAAGAGCCTCTCGTATAAATATTTGCTTGCAAATGCCAGCGGAATGGAAAACTACATAGTGACTCCTGATGCTTTGAATCAGGGTCCAAGGCTAAATTGACCAACTGTTTTAAATGGACTGCCTTGGTAAATCTGCTGCCTCATTTTCAAACAATCTCATTTACTCTTTATCGGCCAAATATTTGTGTAAAAACTGTTTATTTCTGATTTTGAATAAGTCTCTATATTTCCAAGTATCTGCAGTGGTGCATGGTGATCTATCCTAGGGCTGTATTTTCAAGCATCATAAATCAGAATTACTACACTGAACTTAAAGGAGAGACCTTTGTATAAATGAGCTGAAGCTCTGGCCAGCCTAATCAATGTGAAGGATTAAATATTTTATTTTTAAACTGTTTTGTAAATTCAGTTAAACTGTGATGTAGTGGTAGTACTGCAATTGGTAATTGGCTTCTAAGCTTTACCAGATTCTTATCGTAATAACTGTTAGGAGGCAAATCAGTGGCATTCAGTGATGACTTACAAATATGCTCTATAATATCTTCTTCCTTTTGCTGTGTGCTTTTCTGAGGTTTGGGGTCTGAAAAATTAACTTTGTCTTCCCTGTGGACTTCTGTCTGAAACCTCAACTGTCTAGAGATCAAAGAAGATCCCTTGTCTGTGTTGTCATTTTGAGTGACAGATCAGCAATGTGTAATTCAGTAGATCAGCCCCTACTATGAAAATAATAATACCTCTTCCTTAGTTAGATCGGTAGAATCAAAGTGCTGGTCTAACACAACTTAATTTCATCCTTCAGAAAGAAGTCTTTCTTGAGCTCACTATAACTTCAGAGATCTTTCTTTGTAGCTGTTTCCTAATTAACCATTTCACTGCTCAACCCTGTGCTTTGATTGTCTTTTATCACCATACTGCATTTTATTTTTAATTTGCTTCCCTTTTCCCCTTTATTTTGATAGTTGTGATTTATTTTTGTTTTTAATGAAACAGTTCAGAGGGAAATCATTGTATGGAGTCCACCAGGAAGCAGTGAATGTGGCAGCATGGTCAGGAAACCCAAATTTATGCAAAATCTGCCAAAAATGTCAGTCAGGTCTCCCTGAACATCTGTGTGTGTCACAGACTTTTTCCTGGCATCACAAGAAGACATTTCTACATGCTACGAGAGAAACATGCTTTGTTAAAACTCAAAACTTGTGAGGACATAAAGTGCTGCTGAGATTTTGGGCTGTAAACGGAGGTGAGTTGTCTATGCATTGGAGGGGGGAACCATATTTCCATTTTCAAGGAGAAAAAGAGGTAGACAGCCTCCCTCTTAAAAGTGTGGCCACAACCTTTCTTGCCAGGCTTACCCTTAGATTTTTGCCAGAGTCTCACCTGTAGACATAATCAGTTCTGAGCACATTGGAGGTGTGAACATCTGTATACACACATGGAAAAATTCCAGCAGGTGGGAACATGCAGTGTAACATTTGCTGTCAGAAACAAACAAACAAACAAAAAAGTGGTAGCTCAGCTTTGTAGCTGGAAATTGCAGAATGGCCATATGGGATCAGCTGGTCTGATCCGCATTAGTGACCAGTGCCAGCTGCCTCAAAGGGAGATGCACAAATCCTTACAATTAGCATTTACAGGATAATTTGTCCTTGTGGCAGTTCACCTCTCCTTTTTGCTTGTTAAGGATGTCTCATGCAATGGCACGTAAAGGGTCAGCACTTCTGAAGTTCTCACTCAGTTAAAAGATATTTTCATGCAACTAAAATTTTACATAGATCTGCTATTCATGTAAATGTCCAATCTTTGTTTTGTTTTCTTTTGTTTTGTTTTGTATTTGTTTGTTTAATCTTGTTAAATCTCTGGCATCAGGGTAACTTTAGCAAGAGCTTCATAGTTTCAGTAGCACTTGCAGGAAAAGGAGAAGTTCTGCCTTGTTGAATGCTAGAAATGCAAATTCTCTTTCCAACTCTTGCTTTTCAGAAAGATCTGAGAATTGCTCAGGTTTAAGTCAACTATTCAGAAGAGATGGCTAGGCCTAACCACACCAGTCCCAGCACCCAGTTCATTGTTTCACAAGCACACTTGTAAACTCATGTGGGACAAGAAAGCAGCAATCAGTGTCAGAAGGAAGGGGGCTTTATGTTTGCAGAGTCCTTTGCATCACCTTGCAGGAACAACAGAGAGGCCCAAAGAAATATTAATAGTACATCGGCCAATGGGAACTAATTATTTCCATGTATTTTCTTTTTTCTTTTTTTCTTAACTTCCATACTTTGGCCAACTTTTCAGTTGTTCTCGACAGTGGCTTGTACTGTCCTTGACTCACAGTGTGAAAGGTTTATCTCGATTGAGGTCACACAGTAGATTCCATTTCTCTGATTGCTTGTATAGTTACTCTTGTCCAAGAAGGACCCAACATGTGACTCATTTGATGTTTACTTTGTTATTACTACATATTTGTGTTAATTGTGGTCCTAGTTAGAAACCTGACTTGGTCCTAAAGTTAAGACTGTCTGGTGTTAAGCCCAGTACAAAGACAGTTCTTTTTTGCACTAACACACTATATAGCAAGTACATGTTTAAGGCCATCTAACATTGCCAGAGTGCAAGCTGTCCACATGAACCTCTTCTTTCATCAGTCTTCAAGCTTTCAGCTGTCTGTGCCTGCAGTTACTGAGAGGAGTGGAGGAGTGGCTGACAACGAGCTGTGGCACTTCCTCGGTCTCTTGGGGAAGTCTCTCCACATTTGCCTAATCAAGCCACGTACACGTTATGTCATGGTGACATGTCATGTCAGCCGGATAATAAGGTGCCACCACTGGATCTGAGGCAGTGCAATGAGATATTCCCCACCATTCCTAAATGCCCTGGCTGGCTTTGCAGGTAGAAGCGTGCACAATTTGGGATGCAGGATCTATGCATAGTCTATAAACTGCTGTATATCTGAGGGCAAGGTGAAGCAATAAAACTGAGTGTATTAAGAAATCAGTCCACTGAATTTCTTTATTGGTGATATTTCCTCCTAATACCTTTCCACGTGCTTGAACTGCTCTGACATTTTCAAGCTCCTGCACCTAAAATGCTGGGATATTCATTTCCATCTGATGAGAACAAGAGATTGTTTCATGTCACAACATTGGATTTGCTCAATTTGCCCAACCAAATTAATATCAGGATTTTGTTTATGATAAAAGTTCAGGATGCTTATTAACTTCTGGGAGAAAACACAAAAGCTCTATTATATACTGTATTAAAACAAAAAATCTTTGATGTATTCAGCATGTAACTTTTTGAAGTTTCAAATGCAATACCAGGTGAACCGTGGCACGGAGAGCCTTTACTTTGGTCTCTGCATCTATTGACCTGTGATCTCATGCAATAAGCAACTAATAAAAACATAATTTAGATACTGGAACAGATTTCCTTATAAAATTAGACTTTTTTCCTCCTGTAGTATCACAAGTCAAAGTATGTTTGTAATTGTTTTAGCAGTCTCAGAGTCTCAGCAGACTCTGCATGCTTACAGAAGTTAAACTACTTTCAAAGGGAATGGCAAGCTGTACAGTCACAGAGAGAGAGTTTAAAACCCCTCACATTCATTAAAATGCATTTGAAGAATGATAAATCTTCCCTACATGTCAGACAGCCATCTTTTCTGTTTTATTTTAAAAGCTACTTTTCAGAGATCTGAGAGTAAACAGCAGGCAAAGGCTTCCTTAACTGCACCTTTTTTTACTTTTTTCCCTCTCTCTAATAAAAGAGTGTTTATGGCTTCATACACAGGACTCGAAAGAAAAGGATGTGAGTAAGAAAGATTAAAGGTATAAAATCCACAGGCTATATTTAAAAGTAACTTTAAGTAGCTTTATTCAATAAAGAGCATGAAAAACAATTCATTCTCCTTTTAGTTTAAATCAAACTATTGCAACTTCCTTTTTTTTCTTGTTTATATAATGTTATTAGTTGGCATCAGCTTTTATCTGAACCTAATGAAAGTTTGGGAAAACCTAAATACAGTAATGGAATTTTCTGCATTAATTGAACACACAACATCTAATTACAAGTTTTAGAAACAATTTACCATTTGCCTAGAAGAATAACCAACTTTATGCAGACACAGCATTGTGATGAATTGATTCTAATTTCTTGGTTTCAAGCAGGGTAGCTAACTGTTTCTACTGTCAAATTCACGATGCTGAGATGTTTGTTTTCATAAACACAGATTATTCAGAAAGAGAATGAAAGTCTTCAAGCATTGTAATTGTCACCATTCATTGACCTCGCTAAGCTAGGAAAAATTCATGCCAGCTCAGGGTTTTCTTTCCAACTTGCTTACCCATAAAATTATAAAGTGCCATCTCTATATTGTCCTCAGTGAAGAACCACATCATTTATATATTCTTACCACACAGTGCTGAGAATGCTACACTAATTTAGTTGAAAGCAGAGATAAAACACATCTAATATGTTTTGTAATTATGGCAAGTGACTTTGCTCATTCTCTGTGTTCAGCCATCCTTCATATTCAGGGCAAGGGGAACAATGTTGCTCTATACTCCCTTTGCTATGTGCACCATGGAAGTCATTGCCCTTTTTAATATCGCCATCCAGCTCCCAATAGTCTTCTCACCTCCCTTTTCATTCACAGTCACAGCTAGGCTCTGTGAAAGTCACAGTGACTCTCTCATGCTGAGCCACTCTAAATCCACTACTCCTGATGCCATCTGACCTTCTAACAGTGATTTCCATGAGAGGGAGATGTGCCCTAAATGATCTGGAACTGGGCATTTTCCTACTGTCTTTCTGCCTTTCCTACTTTTCTACACACACACACAAAGCCTTTGGGTGTAAATACGTACCCCTTTTAGAAGGCATCTTGAGTCTGCTCTGAAAATAGGGAACTTCCTAACAATTTTAGAGCACCAAAACCCACCATTAGCTTCTTACAACACAAAGCAACTTCTATGGAGGATACCCAGAGAGGCAGAGCATTACCTGAGGATATTACCTAATTTCAATTCTTTCTCTCATAAGTTTTCTGCATGACCTCAGGACATTCTCTTAGGATAAAATTTCCAAGAGGGATTTGGACATTAAGCCTAGATCTATAAAAGGGCTTATGTGATTAAAATGAAACTTAGGGAGGTTTTAAGTACCTATGACCGAGACTGCAATCTTGCCAATTCCTGCTCAACTACAGATTAACCTCAGAGGCACCTAAAGAACACACAGGTCTGAATTTTTATCTTTTCTTAAAATGCTTTAGAGGCAAAAGGTACTGCTCTGGGCATGCAAAAGACATAAAGACACCCATTCTGAAGCACACAAACTTCCTAAAGCAGCATTCATGGAAAATAAATGCCTAAGGAAAGGCCCAGTGGTTTGGCTACAGGAACTGGGCACCTCTGTTTTCTTCTTATTATGGGTTTGTAAGTGATAGGGACTTTCAATTAACAAGGAATTAACAAGGTTATGATACTTAAATATTTCTAAGCCTAATATTTTTAAGTGTAGAACAGCCTCAGGAAACGTTAGTGTTTTAAGTGCTACACTGTGATAAGAGCTGGAATTGCCATGAAACAACCACCTTAATATGCTGTTTCTTCTCTGAAATTCCAAGGAATTTGGAAATGAGTATTTCCTTTTTTCTTAAGCTATGAAATCAAATTTGTCAGAAAAAGTAGAGCAAACAAGTATCAATGTCAAAAAAAGAGTGAGTCTTCAAGAATCTTTCAACACCTGAGTGGTATATTTGTTGTGGTAATATGACAGTTATTTGCTCAGTTATGTGTTGGTCACAGGAAATGATACATATTGTAGTTTTTAGGAAATCATTACATTTTGCAAAATGTTTCATTGGTATGCTGGTCTGCAGGACATTCACACAGGACAGAAATCTCAATGTTGCAAATATCCTACAGATGTAAAGGGTTATTGACCTCTGTCACCATACATAGATAAATAAAAAATCTTAAAATTGGAACATTTCTTTTCAAGCTCACATATTTAAAGATGGTGGGTTTTTTGTTTGTTTGATGGTTTTGTTTTGTTTTTGTTTTCTAGGTAGCTGTTTTACTAGGAAATAAACTGTATTCATTATTTTATGGATTATTTCCTCCCTGTTTATAATTGTTTTGTCCAAAGGAGTTTATATAACTCTTAACAAAGGATCTTTGGGAAACATTTTTCTTTGGGAGCTGTTTCATGGTCTCACAGACACTTCTGCTTGGAACTCACTCTTGTCATTCTCAAAAACATTATTTGTTAAAATAATCACATTAATTTTTAATCCTTGCAACCATTCCCTTCAGAGGCTTTTCAAGGTAACAGGCAATGCTTAATCCACTGCTTAATCCTCCTCTGTTAGGCCTCTTCTGCAGCCGCTCACACATGCTAGCTATCTTATTCTTTTGCTCCCCTGGCTTTCTAGTCCTAGGTGACCAATATGAGAATACCATGAGAGGATCCCAGTGCTGAGCTTCAGGCCAGGCAGCTCAAGAAGCTGGTAAACTTACCTGTTGGTATGATTTGCTGGTACTATAAGCAAGAGGAGCAGTATACCTGGGGGGACACCTCCACCTGAGACTTCTTGCTGTTCTTACACCAACTTCTTTGCAGGCTCCCTGCAGGATTTCTCCTCCAAGAACTCTGAGGAAAAAGAAGCAGCAGCTTGGTAACGCGCAACATTTTGCACTGCAAGTAATTCAGACTAAATCATTGCTAAGCCCTGTTTTATCTTAAATATCTTTGCCTACTTTTTGCTAGCTCAAGTAGCTCCTGCCTGCATGCCTTCCTGTTTAGCCACTCTCAGCTGGCTGCCTTGGCTCTGTCGGGGAGACTTTTCGGCTCTCTGTGTGTACTGAGTTGGTTGTTTGGTTTGCAGGGTTTTCCATATCTGAGCTCAGCTGTGTGGTTTGTTTAGCTCTTGGAGACTGGGGTTGGCCATTTGAATTCCTAGGTCTTGTGTGTCTGAAGTGAACCAGTTTGGTTTTGCAAAAATATTCTACAGTATGACAGCCTCTTGAATAGTAAATCAGTGTTCAGCAGTGATGACAGACAGTATCCACAGGAATTGGGTAATCAATGGAGCCTCAAGTAATTGGCATGTTAATGGTAAAAAAATTAACTCATTCCAGGAACATGAATGACATGGATTCTTGAATGGTATTTTTTTTTTTTTTTCCAAAAAGGTTGTGATGTCAGTATCAATAATTGGCCCATAGAATATTAGCATAATGGAAATACGAGCAACGGATGGGTCCCTCGGGGAAGAAAACAATCCATCACATGAAAACATAATGGCAAACTGGTTACAGGATAATAAAAACAACATATACTTAAAGACTAAAGGTTTATTTGTATGTTACAATTACTACTAAACCTCTTAATGTATAATTACTAATCACGTAATCAAGTGTTTGGATTTCGAGCCCTCTTGATGACAGCAAATTAAGACCTTTTAAAACTGGAAGCTCTTTGGGGCAGGTGCCTATTTTTGAGATTGGGCATGGACACTGTGCTGCACTATTAACACCCAGTTCTGTGCTTAGGCTGGCTCAGTAATGTGAATAGTCAGTAAACCCAGACTTCTGAAGCACTCAAGATGAAGAAGGACTTGCCTTCTAAAGGGTCTCATGGTATGTAACAGTTGGGTTATGTACCATGGTAAGCCATGTATAACACTCAGATACATTGCAAGTTGTGACATTTATACCTGTGTATCATTTCACTGACCAATCATAGCATTATTTTTCCCTTAAAAAAAAAAAAAAAAAAAAAGTTATTTATCATAATATATATACATTTTTTAAGTGTCTGAAATGACCTACTTCTGAAACAACATGACTTTACACACCTTGCCAACAAGAAAGTATTGATAGAAACTAACAGTTAAATTCAGTTTTGTTGTTTTCCATAAACTAGGCTGACAAGAAAAGGCTAACTTCTCTTTCTAGCTTTCCATGGAATAGGAGATGCTGGTTTAGTCAGGAGCTGCGCTTCCTTTACTGTAAGAGTCCTCTGTTACACATAAATTAGTCTGTATAAATATGAACTACACTTGAGAAAGTTACTCCAAAAATATTGGGCTGCTGATATCTGACAGTCATTCAACCAGTGGGAGGAAAGATGTATAGCACTGTCGTTTTTCACAGAGGGAACAAAGGGACATGCTAAGTTACCACGGCTCTTCTTTGTTGATGTTGGACACTTATTCTGGACAAAGTGATCCAGAGGAAGATAAATAAAAAGACTTTGATTTTTCAAAATAGTGACTTTGAAATGGCCGGAAAAGAAAAATAAAGAAAGCCAGTACCATGTTACCACATGCCAGGAGACAGTGGTAAGTTTTTATTTTTATAGCACATTCTGGAAAACATCAGGGAAGGAAAAATAATCATAGAATCACATAATTATAATCCTCTATATTAAGAAATAAAATACATTTTTATATCACTTCTCTTATGTCATATTTTAGACCCTTTTGTATATTTTTGATAATTAACAATACTAAAAATTAAAGAGATTAGTGAAAAATAAATGTAAAATACATCTGCATTTTGATGGAAGGAAACTATAATAGTAAATCTGTCTCAGTTCCTGAGCTTATACCTTCCAAAGTGATCTGTGTTGTTTCTGTTGGCTGTAGTGGGCCTCTGGAAACACGGGAAGCTCTCGCCACGTGTTTGAGTGCAGGATTGAGACTTCATGTGGTAGGTCTTTGAATGTTCATCACTTTACACAGAAAAGGCTCTGGTCTACTAGTTACCACACTGTAACCAATGCAAGACTAAAAAAAGGGAAAATGGAATAACTGCATCATTTTCATACTCACGTCCAAAATAGTAAGCCCACTAAAATGGCAGATATATTATATAGTTTCTCTTAGTTTACAGTGAAAGTTGCTCTTGGACTTTTGTGGAAACCTTAAATCTTTCTTCTGTGGTTTATAAAAAGCTCTACTAGTGATGCAATCCTGAATGACCTCTGGAGACCTCAGCGGACTACCTATGCAGGTTCTTCTGACCATGCTGGAGACCATTTTGACATTGCCTTCAAGATCTTATATGTGAAAGGCTAACTGTCCCGTGCTGTAAAACCAGTCTGGTATTTCATAATGCTGAGCACCTTTGAAAACTGAGTGCATCTTGTAAAAAAAAGAAAAAAGAAATAGCCAAGGTTTCTCAAGGCTGGGGAAAAAACAAGCCAAACTGGGGCTGCACAAGACTCATGGCTACAAAATGTCTCATCTGATGTGAAAACGTGACAGAAGGGCTAATGTGTGCCCATAGCAGATGTATCACACCAGTTCTTCATTACTGAACACAGATTATGATAATTATCTACTGACAATTCCACTAAAAGATATCACTTTTATATCAATGCAAAGGTTATTCTTACATAGCACAATGTACTGCAGGTTGAGAGATGCCTGCATGCTCTCACCAAGCTAACTCGGATGTCAAAAGCAATAGGATATTTTTCAGCATTGATGCTAGCATTAAGACATCCCTGCCCCCTCAGAATGGCTCAAGCCCAACCAGGAAGGAACAAAAACTGTGACCAAAGGGACAAACGCTCCACAGAAGAGATTCTCAGAGTGATTTTTCAAAGACAAAGACAATGACAAGTAGATCTCGAACATTAATGTAAGCTTGCCATTTTGCCTTAAACATAAATAAATAAACAAATAAATAAAGGTATTTGAAAAATCTTGCTAATTATATCACACCTAATACTGAGGGCCCAATCTCCACTGGAGCCACTGCTATTAATATAGGATGAATGAACAATAAGACCAATAACTAAGAACAGCTGAAGTCCTAGACTGGTGTATTCAAATATTAATAACCCATGGGCTTTAGGAAGAAGAAGAACCAAAATGGTCATAAAGTTAAAGGCACTTTCAAAGTAATGCAGAAGTTTGAAATTGAATCCAAATCTAAACGAGGAGATAAACAAAGCATCCAAAAGAGGGAAAAATGGTGAAGTAATACAAAAAGAGAAGTTTTTATTTCAGAATGTATGCATAGCACTACAGTCTTTCCATCTAAGGCAGTATGGCATTCTTATTACACAAAAGTAGTCATTATTTCAAATCATAATAAAAATACCCACACCACAGTTCTAATGAAAAAAAAAAAAAAAAAATCAGACCAGAAAGGAAAAATCACTGAACAGAAGTTATCTTCTCTTGGCTCCAGCAGCGTTTTCTAAAATTCAGACACAAATTGTGGGCTCAACACAGTTTTATTCTAGTAAATGTAACAGGATCAGATCCTTAGTATTCATGACAAAAAAAAAAAAAAAAAAAAACAAACAATTCTTTTGGATTTTTACTGACTACCTTAATGCAGCAGCATTTTGTAGTAGTGTGTTCTAAAACGTAATTATGCGCAGTGGAAAAGGCCATCTCTTTTTGTAGTTTTACATTTATTGCCTTTCAATTTCTTTGAAAAGCAGTCTGTTCTTGCATTTTTGAGACTACGAAACTCATTTTTTGCTAGAACAATCCTTTTCTTACAACATAACTGCCATCTTCTTAGTGAAGGAAACACCTTCAGTTGTTTTCTGTGCCCCCTGAGACTCTTCTCCACCCTCTAACAACTGTTGACCTTCTCTTTTGTTTGGTTTCACTTGATCAGTGCTTTGAGATTAACGTGATGGAAATCGAATCTGATATCTACAGGCAGATACCCATGAATGCAACTGTATCAGAAATGTCACAATTGTTTACTGCTATCATTCCAATTATATTATAAGACCTATTATCTGCTTTCATTCTTAATAACCTACCCTGCTGTTTGCTTTTGCTTTGTTTTCTCCCTGATGGACTTTGATGTTTATAATAGGATGCTGAAAGCAGTCTAAGGAATCTAGGTGAGATGGAAAGGGGTAAAAGGAGCAGGTACCCTTTTGCAACAATTTTCTGCTTTTCCCTTAATCTCACAAAGTGTTGTACACCAGCCTGTATGGAGAGAGAGGAAGTAGACAGGCCAGTGCTTAAAATACATCCTTCCTACTCACCATCATTCCTTTTGTTTTGTTTTGTTTTGTTTTGTTTTTCATTTTTTCCTGTAGACCCAAAGGACTTAAGTTCACAAACTTTTGAAGGGATTTCCTCACTATTCCTTCCATGCATATTTCTTCCTTCCCCTTACCTCTAAAAGGAATCCCTATAGATGCCAAGTTTCAGCTAGCCATAGCTGGAAACAGACAAAATAAATTCGCACATAAGCAAAAGAAAATTCAGGTGTAATATTATGAATATTCTCCTAATACAAGAATTTCTTATTGGTTCCAAGAAAAATGCTGAAATCTGTATAACCTGCATCCATTCCAGCAAGACTGGACAAACCAGTAAGAAACGCACTGAATGGTCTTGTCCACAGGATGAAAACGGCTTAAATACTCTGCTATCTTCAGTTTCTATAGTTTACAAAAGACAGTTTTTTGACAAGCAGACATAATCCTATATATGAATATGGATCTGTCACAAAGCTCATAGCAACTGCTCAGAGTTAGAGCTCACAGTTATCCAGCTGAAGAGACATTTCTGTAAGTTGCTCCCTGAATCAGATATGACTATGGGAACACCTGAGTGAAGAAGGAGAGTGATGATACCCCTGTGACTGCATTTTCATAGCCACTGGTTGACCACCATCAATGCCAGAACATAAAGTGTGGGTAAATTATCCACTTTACTAAGTGCTGTAGACTGTATACAGGGTTTGGATCAATGGCTTATTTCTCTTCAGAGTCTTCTCCACTCCAGCAAATGATCCGGTTGACTTCAGAAGGATTCTAACTCACATGAATCAAGACCACCAGATCTGCTCCTGGAGAGCGTGATTGGTTTCCTTAATGAAATCTTACCCCAGGCATCATTAATTTTAATTTGAATTCTAAGCAATTGCTTATGCTGTCACACATCTTTTGGCTGCTTGGGACCTTAAGGAAAATACACATCACAAAACCATCCCATCGAGTAAACATGTTTGTGACCTGAATCTACTTTTGCTTTCTAAAGGCTAGTTTGAGAGAGACACAAAACCTCAGACTCCTCCTGGTTCATTCATTGCAATTGTTGTTCGTAGCTGTGGTTGTTTTCTTTTGGACACTCATTCTCCTTTTCCTGCTCTGTGGCCTGTTTTGCACAGTTCACTCACTCAGGCCACAGAAATAGCTTCCCTCGGAAAACAACACTGGAGATCTGCAGCTTAAAAATGTCACAGTGGTACAGAAAAGATTGCAGAAAAACATTCAGGGAAAAAGATGAGTTTTCAGAAATGCTCTTCAGCTTAAAAAGTGGTCCTTTACAAAATGGGATACATTGAAGATAAACTGAATTTCTCAGAGCTACATATACTGCCATGTAATGAATGTACTTTTTGTGTTTATTTGCTTTGCATTAATGAGTACTAGAATTTACAGTTGATGGCAAAGACTTCAGGTTAAAATTAGAGCACTGTATTGTTTTGTTCCTGGAGGAGTAGTGAATATTATACAACCAATAATTATTTATAATTAAATTTATTTATAATTTATTTATAATTAACCAATTAAATCTTTCTGTTCAGCCTTTGGCTAATTCTTGATTAAATGTGTTCTTCAACAGCAGTAACCTTAAACATTTTTTTTCTGTGTATCTATTCACAATCTTTTCCCTCAGCTTCCAGCTAATCCAGCATGACTGCCACAAACTGAACTGAGAATTTCCACCAGGGCATCAGAAGAAAACAGCCACATATATGTGACTTCTACTCCTGACAACTGTAAGAATACACTGCAGAACATGAAAATTTCAGTTCCCACTAAAAATCAGTGGTGCATATTGCTATGCAACCTATTTTCTTGAGTTAGTAACAGGACTGTGCAAACCTAAAGGTGGGATCTGTGATCCTCATTCATACTGACTTCCAAATTCAGGAGCAGCATCATTATTGCCAATTAAATTATTTGTCCTTTAGGGTACTGCTCATCATGAATGGCACAGATCGAATTCCCTGAAAAAAAAAATATTAAAAAAATCATAAACAGTATACCTCTACAGACCAATGCTATTTCAACCACTAATGTTGAAGTAAGACCTGTAGTCTATTAGATTTTGTTGTTCAATCTGGGACTGGAACTTCTGCATCAAAAGTTGTATTCAAAGTTTTTAATTTTCCCAGCAGTGTAGAATTCATATTTCTTTTGCATTTGCATATATAAGTTTGCAGCCCATTTGCACCCTACATCTACAATTAATTCTAAATTAAAGAATAGTTACAACAATAATACAGGATGCCCTCCGAAGCAAAAGACAATGAAGAAATCAGTGATGTACTGTACAAATCTCGTTTCTAGTCAGAATGCTTTTTAATGTTATACAATGACTTCCACAACTGTGTCAAAAACAATGTTGCTTCAGAGACTTTGGTTCTACCTTGCCAAAGTAAATATTTCTATCTGTTCTAATTTCTATCATTCTCTATGGACCAGTATACCTGTGTGAGGCTTTACAGTGTCTTATCAATGATTGTTTCAAGCAATGTCAAGGCTGTCTATACAGTCCATTCTGTGCAGTCTTTTACCCTTCTAGAATAGTAAGCATATGAAGCATTTTAATTTGGAAAAAAATACTCTTTTTTCTCTGAGTTATTTTTTGTAACTTCTCTATTTCTTCCAAGCAGGTGGGATCTTCCATCTAGCATGTAGATACAACAAGCAATTATTTATTTTTTTACACAAATAACTTAATTATCATAAAACTCAAGATAAATTTTTATTTTTCTGGCATTTTCAATTATAAAATCTTATTTTCAATTGCTTATATATTAACCCATCAATCCGGTCAAGGATCTTGCATGCTATCTGGCTAACTGATGGTGAAATTTTTAAGAAAGTTTTAGCAAAAATTACCCAGTCATTTGGGAGAACAAGAAAATAAGAATGTTGTTTTCAATGCTAGAAAGTTTTCAGAAATTTAGCTGTGGCATCCACCATACTTTGGAGCAGATGAACAAAGACTAATAGACCGTTCATGCTTGTATCAGTCAGGCATGTGCTTTTCTGTGCTTTTCATTATCTCATGCCACTGAAATAAACTGCACAATATTAAAACTTTGGAAAATGTGAAATCTGCAAATTCTTAGCAATGTTTTGCTCAGGGTTGGTACCTAAATTCTTCAAATACTTGCTCTAAATGGAGCCAGCAGCTGAGGGCTGCAGACTCTCTGCACTCCCATGGAATGACTGTTCTTTGCTACTGTTGGCTTACATAGAACTTAAGATCCAAACTCAAATTAGGGAGTTTCTGTTCTGCTTCCAGTGCACAAAAGAGGACAAAATGGCTGGACTAGGGCAAAGGAGAAACAAGTAAGAACTGTTGTGTTGTGAAACTAGCAGAGTATGCAGTAAGAAAACTGAGACTGAGGAATAGGAGCCATTGAAAAAATGTAAAGGAATTGTCCAATGAGTTCAAAAACTGGCATAAGAAGAAAACTAGAACTGAAGAGGGATGAGGTTGCAAACACGAGGATTAGAAATTAGTCAGAGCTAGGACTCATTTCGATGAGTGAGCACATTCACTGGCTGAGAGAATGCAATGAGGACCAAGAAGAGAAAGGCAATCAGCCTGAGAAGGGGTTTCATGAGTAGCTGAGGCCATAGAACATCTGTTGGGCAAAGATCAAGCCATGAAAAGGAGGAAGACTAGATGATGAGGTAGTAGATGAAAGGCCAGTGTGGATTTGTGTATGACTGGGGCAAAAAAAAAAAACAAAAACAAAAACAAACAAACAAACAAAAAACAAACAAACAAACAAAAACAAACAAACAAACAAAAAAGACCTAAAAATACAAGCATTGGACTACTTTACCTACAAGAACTGGAATACTTTAATGTGTCCAATGATCCCAAATTTTATTTTCTGCACCACAACAAAATGCGACAGAAATAATTACAAACAGTAGACACCAAATTAACTGGAGAGCACCATCATTCCCTTCCGTAGGTGTTTCTGAAAATTCCACTGGCTGTCCTATACCCTGCTGAAAACCACACTGAGAATCTGTTCAGTGTCCTATGTACCTCTCGGATCAAGGCCTTTGAGGCAAAGGAATGCCAATTTATGTCCTTAAAACCATGGCTGAGCTATGAACTAAGCTCCTCAGCTCTTACAGGAACAGGTCAGATGAGGACATAAGCAGTGGCATTGCTCTGGGTGCCTGTATAGGAAGGCTTGTGCCACCATAATCTATTTAAGAAAATAAATTTTAAAATAAATAAATAAATAAAAACACCACACTTCTGCAGTCACATTCCCTACCATTTCACCATCCTTTCATGCATCTGATCCAGAAAATTTAGGACCTCTCTTTAGGCAGCACTAGAGGGGTTATGAAAAAGACCTGACTAGGCATTTTGGACACTTGAACAGAAGCTAGGTGCAGGTCGGTTATGTAAAGACAGCCAGAGGCACTGGGCTAGGCAGAGCTGGCAAGAGAGCTTGGGATCACCTTCTGATACATAGCAAGTAGCTGACAAGTAATGATTAACAGACTCCAAATATCAACTTTAGACCATGTAGCTGTGGTCAGAATAAATGGTTCGTGTTAATGATTTACATAAGCAGTTCAATGTTGGTGGCACTGAGGTAAGTATCTTTCATTTTAGTAAGGAGACTGAACAGCCTGAAGGGAAACTGAAAGTTCAGCTGTTATGATACTTGACCTAAGTACCTAACATTTCTCCCTGAAGGATAGAGTGGTGTCTCAGTGGTATCTGTTATCTTAGAGTAGTATCTCAGAGTGGTATCTCCGTGAAATATAGAGTGGCCCAGGCTTAGCTGCTTCTACATAACCACACATGGATTGTGTTTTATTTTCCACTGGAGAGAAGGCTTTGACTTGGACTAATAAGACTTCCGTAAGATTTGATTAGTTAAGCTATTAAAACTCATCTATAATGCCTACAGCTTAACTTAAAATGCACCAATGCAAAATGAGATAGACAATCCCACAAAAACTGATATGATCTCATTTTCTCGGTTCTTGTCCAAAAAGCACCAGGAAATGGGCTCTGCAACAGGCCCTGCAGACTCAGGCCCTGCAGAGAAAAGAGGAGAGCATGCCCTGGAAATTAAGGCTATTTCTGTCCACATCCAACTTTGGCAGCTTATAAGTCTTCTACTTCATATCCAGTACAACAAAGGAATAGAGAAAAGGCTGTCAATTTGCTTAGTTTTAAGGGCAAGTAAACAAAGGCCTTAATCCCCACTATATAACTAGGAACTCCTTCAGGAGATAAGTGTTGCATAAGAAGTGTCATTTTGAAACTTCCCAAAGCTAAGGAGACTCAAAGATACAACTGTGGGACTTCCAGCTGCTACATACTATACTATATGAGTTTCTGAACAATATAGCAATAACAGCATGCTCCTTCAGGAGTTCCTTAAAGCTAGCATTCCTGCCACAGGCCTTCCTATTAAGTAGGCAGCGATATTTTCTTGAGTTCCAAATGTTCCTCAGGTTCAGCTTCTGCAGAGACCTCATCAAATCCAATCTCAAAGTCAAAAATGGAAGTGAGTGGGTGCACAGCCAACGAAAATGCCAGCCTCTTATGGAAGAGCAACCAGCTTGTAGCTCTTTGCTTGTGACTATCACCTTAGCTTCTGAGTGGTGGCCTAGCAATCAAGAAAGGTACTGCTTTCAAACAAAAGTTGCGCATTTTCCCTCAATCAATATACTCCACCTATTTGCATTAACTGGCTGAATCTAGGAATGACCCTCGTGCTGATTTCATGTACTCTGCACTGACAGGGAAATACCAGCAGAGTTAAGTACACAGGACGTGGGTGCATTTTATGATTACTTCTCCAATGCCCCTACAGAAGCCCAAGTTAATGGATTCCCTCACCATGGACACCTCGCAATGTACACTTTAAGTCACTGTATGAATATAAACAAGAAAAGCAGTACATGAAGAAGTTTTTCTCTCCACTGCAGCAGAGACAATTTTATTTATGTTTTCCCTTTGCAGGTTTCTCTCTCTGTCCCTGGAAAAGGACTCTTTGCTGACTTCAGTCTGACTAGCCCTGTCACTGTAGTAGATGCTGTGGAGGAGATGAACTAGATTTCTTTCTGCTTCATACATTACTATTTGCCCACAAAATCCAATACTAGACAAATCATATTCTCAGATGGGAATTTACCCATTGATTTCAGTAAGCATAGCAATGGATTTTCTGTATTTATTGTTTAAATCTTGTTTCCAGCAGAAATAGTGGCTAAACACAAACAAGACATCTCTTGCAGTCCAACTGTCAGGAACTCAACTGAAGGTCCCTAAAATCTCCCTTCCATATGCAGAGAGTGAACATTCAGCTGGAAAAGCTCTGGGACACTGAACACAGAAGTTGCATGACACATTTTTCACCACTGATCACACAATTCATCCTGAAACATCATGCCTGCTTCTGAAGAATGAAACCATAGATCCAGATGGTTTCTTCCCACCTCCCCAAGGTTTATTCCAGCCACACCGAAAACAACAACAAACAAAGCTAAAAAAGAGGAAAGAAACAAGCAAAACAAACAAGCAGAGCCACTGAGAAAGTCTGGTTTCCTGTGGATGCTTCTGAAGTTTAAGAGATCACTAACTGGACTGACACATTCCCCTGTGGTTAGACTTTTGTAGTCTGTTCTTGGATATGGATTCTTTGGAGTCTATTAAGGGATGAACTTACAATGTAGTCTATTCTTTGGTGGAAGCAATAAGACGCCTTTATTCTTTATCAGGCTGCTGCTTTTTACAAAATCTGGAGGAATTCAATACCTCTGAGACTGCTACTTTTCTCTCAATCCTGGTTGAAACTGGCTAAAAGCTGACTTTTGACCAGATACATAAAAAGCAATGTGATCATATTAACTGCTTTTCTTTGGTAATCAAACAAAAAACAAGTGCTCAAAATAATTAGAAGTTATCATCATCTCTAGGTAAACACACTTGCTATCAATGCTTCCAGTTCTGTACATAATTAAGAACCTTTTGAACTTTTGTCTTTATCCAGCTCATTTTAACAAAACTAATACCAAAGCTGGGATACACTGATAATGGAGAGCTGTAAATACCTAGGTGGGGGATATTCCTGGAGTCTATGTAAAACATTGAAACTAATGGATAAGCTCCCACCCGCTTCAATGGACTTTGAGCTAGACCACCTTTCTCAAGCTGTGGAAAAAAGACTAACTCATACTGGGTCCTCTGGAAATGTGTATTTATAATTAATGAATCTCCATGGAAAATATTTTTTTTTTTAATTATTTTGGCTGGAAAACCAAAGAAAATTCTCAATTTCAAGATGATCAAATATTTATATTTTCAGACACGTAAGTTAAATATAAGAGAAACTCAGTGCCTTGTACAAAACTTTGCAGAAGTTCCACTGCTTTCTGAAGAGTCTTGGCTAACAAAAAGACAGCAGTCCTCCTGCACACAATGTATGTACAGTGTGTACATACAGTGCAGACATCAACACATACATTTCACAGCCATACATATGTATAAAGTGAAGCCTAGTTTCATCTGTGAGGAAAGTCTGGTTAAAAGTAGCATGGCTATTCCAGTACAATAAAAATTTTGATGAACCGACTTGTTAATGGATTTCAACCAATCTTTTTAGGGATACTATAACAATGCTTTAAATTCTAGACATTTTGTTGATTGGGTTAAATAGCAAATTAATATATTGCATTGAAAATCTGATCTACTTTTGCTCACTATTTTGCAGTGATTGACAGATTTATTATATTTTTCTTCTCTTCATAAATGCTTCAGAATGGAGAAAATCTAACATATCTAACATATATATATATACATATATATATATTTAAACTTGGTGTTGCAACTTTCCTTACTTAATAATTAAAATTACAAATAAAAGAAGCTAGTTTACCCTTTGACAAACCTCACTCTTCTTAACTTCCATCTGTGAATAATGGCCAGTGAGCATGCACAGTGGCTGGTACAGATTGGATTTGGTGTAAAATGAAACAATTCTGCTGGCATTGTTAGAAGCTGGCATTTGCACTTATGCAAATTTTTTTTTTTACTGGTTCAGAATAACAATGATTTAATGCAGCAGCACGGTTCAGCACTTGACATGCTGTTATTGTGTTTTAATCTGTTTTTAAAAAAATACTCCTTATGGAAAAAAAAAAAAAAAGACAGGAAAAACATAGGTAACTCCTGTATCTATAATATAATTTACATTCTGTACTTCGCTTTAAAAATGGGGTAGTATTAGTACACAGTATGATAAATATTCCAGGCATATACAACTTGTGCTAGGTGATAAAATATTCTGAGCATGTCCTAAAATGATTCTCTCATCAGAGATGGCTTGTTACCTCCACCATCAGCAGATACTGATAATTAATCAACTGAAATGAATCTTTACAGAATAAACAAATCTGTTATACATGAAGGATGATTATGTTCTTTTGGCTGTGAAGATTTTTCATAACTTATTCATGCCAATGGTGTGCCTGAGTTATGAAGTATTTCTCACTTATGAAATAAATATAGCATCCTTTGTTTGTCATATTATCTCCTCTATTTTCTGGGCTTTACCCATGTAAATCAGCACAAATCTATCAGCTATGCTGATTTACACCAACAAAATTAACCCCCTATTTGTAATATCGATGGTTCCATCTCCTGCGTTGTTTCAGATGCATTTCTAAAACATAGCATTGGCGAAGCATTTTCAAATGTTCCATCTTAACAATAATCTATGTGTAAATGCCATCATCAGCCTAAGTCAGAATCATAGCCATCTCTCCCCAGCTTTCTGAATTCCACCATCTCCTGGTAGACACAAGGCACTCAGTGGGGGACAGCATCATAGTTTGAGATGGGAAAGACATGAAAATATACTACCATTTGTATGGATTTTTAAATGAATCCATACTTATGTGTGTTGCTTTTATGCTCACTTTTCCTTGAACTATTTAAATGACCAGTTTGGTTTTTCACTCACAGGAGCACTGATAAGACAATGAATTTTAAATAGGAACGTGAAAGTATTTGAAAATCTTATGTTCTAAGGGACGGGAAACAATATGTTTGGCTGGCCTACTCAGCAATCACAGATAAACAGCAGGGTTTAAATCACAAATACTTGTGTGTTAAAAAAAAAAGAAAAAAAAAAAAAAAAAAAAAAAAAAAAAGAAGCATTGACAATCTTCAGACAACATTATAAAATAACCTGAAGAACAGCAAATATATGTGAAGAAATCATGATCCGCTGTGAATATTCTGCAAAGAGAGAAAGGACTGTGAATGATTAATTCAGACTGAGTCATACTGGATTTTATTAGAAAATTCTCAGGGTTAGGCCTACTGTGTGAGCACAAATTCTTGGCTAAGATTCACTAGACCGATGTGCTAACTCACACCAGCCAGACTTCCTTCATTAGAAACAAAACAAAACAAAACACAAAGAAACTAAAAACAGGGGGGAAGAGAACCCACAACCAAACAACTACAACAACAACAAAATCAAACCCTTAGCCTAAGGAAGGAGATACTGCTTCATGTCTTTCCTAGAGGCTTCACTGAAGGAAAGGAATCAATAAAGGATTTTTAAGAACTATTCAAGCAAAATCTGCTCAGGAAAACCTTGAATCAATTGTGCTCATTTCTTTTGGAAGTTTAGGTCTTTGCCACAAGGAATTAGGCCATTTGTTTATTTCTAGGAGAAGCTGTACTTACAGGAAGACATACTTGGTGCAAGTTTTGTGGTAAGTTAATATGCGCCATACTATTCGTGCTACTGTATGTATAATATAACACAAAAGAAGCCATCTGGAAGAAAATTACTGTGTTGTGGGGCAGGCAGAAGGTATACTGAGGGAAACAGCTCACTAATAGTCTTGAGGGTCTTGGGTCAGCCTTTGCTTTACCTTGGTCTTTCACTGACGTATTTGGTGCACTCAGATTTTTCCAGATCAGATTTTCCCACATCCAGTTATTTCCAGATCTTTACAGAACCAATAAGAAACTTTCTTGCCTTCAGGCTACATACTGCAATGCCTACAGCTTAGGCATCAAGTTGCCATTGCAAAATCCAGAACATTGCAAGAGACTTCATGGAAAGAATAATGAATGTCAGAGTAAGCTGCAAAACGGCTAGAAGTCTGAGCTCTGCTTTATAATCAATAAAAAAATGCTGATGGTATGGCATATACTTGTATCAGTCCTTAATGAAGACTAAAAAAGCCTATGAGTACCAGGCTGTCAGCCTCTCCAGGGTGATCTTTAATAAACTCAGCAAAATCCTGTGTGTCAATTAAGATACAGTTGCTCTGTTACATAATAACCTACTACACACCAAGAAGTGAATCAGCTCTCATTCTCTTCTACAAATAAACAACCAAAGCCTCATTTTTCAGCTCATGGACAGAGGCCAGATACTAGGTTGTGACTTACTTTGGAAACAAGCTACAGATCTTCCTGCAGAACCTGTGCCCATATGTATAAACAAATTCAATTTACCCTATATCAGAAGAGGGAACAACCAGGACCATAACTCTAGGTTGTGTCCTGTTGAAGAGAAGAGCCTGGGTGTGACTATGTGCTGTGTCTTGTGACTATTACAAGAACAGAAAAAGCCATTTATTCAGGAGACATGACCTCCTAACTTCTTTGAGAAATACTTATATATTTTGTGATGAAAACTGACTCAGAATTCACATCTGCTCACATCACATCTTACCATACAGCATAATCATGCTTCTCTCTGATCCAGCTGATCTTGGATTCCCTTCCATACAATGACACAGCTTCGCTAAGAAGAATGATAAATGTCCCTCCCCTATTCCCCAGAGCAGTCCATGGTTTTGTGGTTAAAACATACTGAAAGGAATATGAAACATGGGCCTGAATCTAACCTAAGTCAACGGAGGACTTTGAAAACAAGTTGCTTATGCAGCCAAAGAGAATGCTGTAATCTACCACAGCCATATCACATGCCATTTCAAAAGCGAACATTAGCCTTCACTGCCTTTTATAGGAAGATAAAGAACTTGGGCCTGTGCATGTGCTCTAGATGTGGACAGATACCTGCTGAAACCTTTATGCTGATTGCACTCAGGTTTTCATACAAGGCAGGGAATGACCTTCCAGCCTTGTCACGACCGAGACACTCCTGAAGGCTTGCTCAGGACTTCAGGCACTTGGAGCTCTGAAAGGCTGGGAAATGAAGTGCTAGAAAAGCTTGGGTGCTCTCACATTTAGGGAACAGTTGAAAGAGGCTTTCCAGAGTCACTGCTTTTTATTTACTTGACTATTACCGCCAGTCTACTTGAAACATGTGCAGGTTGTTTGTTTGTGTTTTTCCTTGATAATGGGCTCAAGACCACGTGGCAGTATAACGTGAGAACTGTAGGAATTTTCTTAGCTGTCTCAGTTTTGAAAAAAACATCACATTGAGGCTTGTTTTCACAAAAATAAAGCTCAATAGGACAGACTTTCAGCCTTGCATCTAAATATCCTGGCTTCTGTATATTCACAAAATGTTATATTTGTATTCTAAGACGATTGTTATGCTATTTTCTCTCTGTAATTTTTCCTTCCTTAGTGGCATTATTAAAATAATCTGAGATTGTTTTTGTTGTTTATAAATGGACTGCTATTATCTATTCATTTGTGACAAGGTGACAGTATTTATTCATCCAGTTGTTTGCAGATAGAAACTACATAATTTTTATTTTGTGTTCACTTGAAAAGGTGTGGCTGGAGGAAGGCTCCAAGTCTGTTGTGCCCTAACTGCTGTTCTCTAGGTCAGAGAGAACTGGGAAGAAGGGAAAGGCTGGGCTTTCTCAGAGAGAGCTGTGCACACGCAGCAGGAACAAGGATGCAGGGCAGGCAGAAGAGGGAGAGAATCCAGCAAGTGAGAGGGTTTGACAACAAGCAGAAACTGGAAGACTGTTGAGAAGTAAAGGAGGTACGCTGTCAGGTCTCACAGGTGATGGAAGAAACTTCTCAGGTACACAGAAGACTGTAGCATTTGCTGTAAACCAAAAAGTCATTAATTTACCGAAAACAAATGAAGTAAAAGAGCCATTCTCCAAAGATATATAGAGGGGAAGGGCAGATGAGTTTATGAATCCCTTTCATTTCACTGTTGTCTCACTCTAAGACAATTGACGACAATCAATTGACGGGTTAATCGCTCTGGTTTATATTTTGTTAGTTTCATGCATGTTTCAAGCTCCTTGGCTGCAGGACCCACCTGCGGCCAGCCTAAAATTTCCCCAGGAGCCGGAGGCCACGAAGCCAGTGCGAAGGGGCATCGGCAGGGCCAGCGATCACCCCCGTGGTGGCCAGGGCTGGCGTGCCAAGCGGTGTGCTGCCAAATGGCGTGCTGCTAAGCGGTGTGCTGCCAAACCTGCCTCGACAGGCGGGCGGCAGGCAGCGTGCAGACCGCCTTCGAGGCCGAGCACGTTGTGCTTGTGGTGGCTCTGGGCACGGCCACTGCTTCTCACTGGGGTGCTTGCAGGCCACGTTCCGGCATCAACAAAATTCGGCTGGTGCTGCCTGCTCCCAGGGCATCTCTGAGTAAAACCAGCCCCGGGCCGTGCCGGGCCGAGGCGTGCAGCCAATGGGCCGGGCCGAGCCGTGCCTGGCAGAGCGCTGAGGGCCGGCGCTGGCGGGCTGGTGCGCAGGCGGGGAAGCCGCCTGCCGCGGTCGGAAGGGAAGGAGGGAGGGGAGGGAAGGGAAGGAAGGGAAGGGAAGGAAGGGGGTGGCTGCGCCGGGCACAGCATGGCTGCCAAGGTAAGGCACCGCGGGCGGGCGGGCGGGGACGGGGCTGCGCAGGGAGCCCGCCGCTGCTCGGCACCGAGCCGGCGAGGGCAGCGGGGAAGGGGAGCGGGGAGCCGGGGAGCGGGGGGAGGCCGCCGGGCGCCCGGCTGCGGCTCCGGCTCCGGCTCCGGCTCCGGGCCGGATGGCGGCGGGGGCGGCCCCGAGCGGCTCCGCAGCGCCCGGGGAGCGGCGGCGGGGCCCGGCCCGGGGCTGCCCGGCCGCTCGCCTCCGGTGCCCTTCAGCTGCTCCCTGCGGCTCTGCCCCCGGTCCCGCCGCTCCCTCCCGCACCAGGCGGCCGGGTGCCTCCGGGTTAGGCTCTCGCGCTGCTGCAGGAGGGGAAATGGGTGAAATATTTTTTCATCGGGGCTTTAAGCACACGCCTCCACCCCCCCAAAAATAAAAAGGCAGTGAGGTAGCAGCCGGGTGAAGGCCACGCTGGAAGCCGGCAGGTTTAGCTGTGGCTGTAGCGCTAGGCCTGACTTACATAAAGTACCGTGTGGCCAACACATCTGGTTTCGCATACAGAGGCGTTTTAAAACCCAGCAGCTCGCATCCTGCCCCGGTTGAAGCCAGTGATGACACTTAAATTGCAGAAACATCAAAAAGTGAGGCTTTGAGCAGCAGAGCCAAGCACACACAGGCCTGCTCAGGCACTGGCCGGAGATCCACGTGCCCGGCCCCGCTCAGCAAGGCCATGACAGAGCTGCTCCTGGCGATATCCAACTCTCTAGGAACTTGGCTTGTCCGAAATACAGCCAGTTTTAGTGGTTGGACAGCACACGATTCCTCTTTGCCATGGTATACAAAATACTCACCCCCCAACCTTACGTTTATTATTAGTATTAAGCTTTCTATTATTATTATTAGTTGCCCACTGGTCCATACGCACAGCGTATCACTTATACCATGAAACTCTAGCTGTACAAACACTTGAGTCTTCAGTTCACTCAATTTATGAAACATCTACTTTTTTTTTTCCTACATCATCTTTCCCTCTCCCTCTTAATCTGCGATCCAACTGAACCTATACTACTCAAATATATTTTTAAAATGTTGTATGCATAGCTAGTGTTTGTCTAATCAGGTACCTCA
This sequence comes from Aythya fuligula, assembly GCF_009819795.1. Classification (NCBI taxonomy): domain Eukaryota; kingdom Metazoa; phylum Chordata; class Aves; order Anseriformes; family Anatidae; genus Aythya; species Aythya fuligula. The sequence goes on along the minus strand of NC_045560.1, from coordinate 26,534,086 downwards.
TGCCACGCATTTGCATGGTGGCCTTTCACTTTGGTTTATCATAGAGGTCAGACCACCAAAATCTTTCCAACAGCGTGTTGGAAAGGCTAAACGCTCAGGGAGAAACTGGGCTGAATGCGGTATGTTTCAGATTACGTCCAGCTTGGCAAAGAGGCACCTAATAAAACAAATACTCAGTTGTTACTAGCGTCATAAAGTTCCTTGGTGCATTGCAAGACAGAGATACAGCACTTCGTACTGCAGGTTTTACAGCCCTCAGGTAGCTTCAGAGGAAAGCTTCTACGTGTGGTCTTGAATGACCTATGTTAAAAAAAAAAAAAAAAAAAAAAAGGCAGCAGCACATGGTAGAACTGGGAGCAGCTAGAATGGATTAATTATTAAGTTACCTTGGGAGACTTGAAGGGTTTTTATCTTTTTGAGGTGAAATGGTTGCTGTTAAACTGTTAAACACAGATGACTTTCTATTTTTATTGTAGTCAGCGACAAAATGTAAGTAGCGTTTTGTGCTCTAACGGTAACGTCTGAGCTCAGGTTCTGCAAGCACACACATGAATAACTTTGCCACACAAACAGCTTCTGGGCCTGAAGTTATTCACATGTGCTTGCAGGCATGGGCCTTGATTTGTGTTCTAACTTCCTCACTGATGCATCTCAGTAATGTTTGCCTTTTTCACCTCAGCCAAACAATGGACTGGTGAGTTGAATGATTTTTCTAAAATTCCTTCGGTACCTTTTCCTTGCCAGTATCCTGCATGACCGCTTCCTTTAATTTTTTAATTACACCATCTTAGGCGTACAAGGCTTTGAAACTGAATGTAATTGTTCTTCACTTGCAAAATTCCACTGTTGACATTTTAAGTGGACTCCAGGAATTCGGTCTGTCAGGAGGAAAACCCAAGTGGGATACTGTTAAGGCTGCATAGTTAAGCACTCAGGTATCAAGAAATGGGCAGAGCTTTTTGTGTGGAATCTTTAATGTGGATCACAGGGCCATGTAATTTTCACCACTGCTACTTAGTGTCATACAACTTATACAATGTTTATACAGTGTATAAGTTTTTATACCTATTACACATAAATGGCTTTTGGGAGCCTTTGGAAACATTTTCTGAAAATGTTTTGCAAAAAACTTTATTATTAATTATATTGGCACAAATTTCTAGTGAAAACTATAGTTGAGATGTTTCAGTAGACTTTTACCCCATTGATAACTAAATTATCAACCTAAGTACTGACTTCATTCCCTGAACTGCACAGAACACAGGCTATGTGGAAGACCTTTATGGTAGCACACGTATAGAGCAGCAAGGAACGTGTACACAGTGTCTCGTGCTTTATTTCTTCATTTTTGAGTGTTTAACAATGCAGGCGCAATGTTTTGTCTGCCCTTTAGTCACATCTAAAGAGGCAGGTTACATAATCTAGCTAATGCCACTTGCTATTCTCCCGGTGTGTGTCCTACAGCCAAGTTGGCCGTGCCTGCTGAGTGAATGTAAGCTGCCCGGGCTCGCACGCTGGTGCAGGGTGCTGGCCCTGGCAGCTGTATCAGACATGTGCAAAGTGCGACTTGGTATCTTTTTAAAAGCCCTACTGCTTGTTAAAATATAAACGTATTTTCAGGGAGAGGTTCTGAGATAGTTCTTAATGAAACCTGTTCCCACACCTGATTTTCCCTTTGCTCCTTTGCAACTTTATCTGTTCAGCTTCAGGCCAGGGAGTGATATTTACAATGGGAGAAAGTATGCATATATATATACGTATATATATAAACTTTATATTTCATAACCAACAAGCTACATTAAAAAGCTAAAAATTGTATTAAAGCAAATTCTGAACTTGATTAATTTCTGTAGACTCATTAAAGCTTAGAAACAGTAAAACACCATGGGCTTTGCATGAAAGCACTTGCTCACCATTAAACTTCACCTCTGCCATGGACAGCATGTGAATAAATTTCGGCATTTGTATTGAACCGCATAGTACTTATATAGGATAAGATCTTTAAGTACCGTGGTATCTCCCTCATTTTCTAATGTAATTCATTTCTGTGCATGCGTGAACTTTTATCCATTGGGCGCAAGCCGGTTGCCTCAATTGTCTAGAATGTATAAGTTGCTTGTTTAAAGATTACTGTCTTACCAACAAAGTGCAACGCAAATGTCACGTGCTAAAAAAAACTAGTTGTAAAATGACTGTTCGAGTACAGGCATGAACCTTACATCAGTATCGGGTGGGACTCCTTGCATGCTTAATTTTAAGTGCATGCATCAATCTGTTGAAGAGCTGAGTGCCTGACTGTCAAAAATACATCAGTAAGGAGGTAACACAAAGAGATTTGTTGCTGACCTTACCAACATGACGATATTGGGGATGTCTCTAATGCTGGGGAAAGAAGCTTTGTTATGCAGTTTGGGTATATTTAACAACTTATTCTCTTTCTGCTTGTGTTGGTTTTCTGTTTGTTTGTTCTGAACTGTTAACTATGGAAGCTGTGTCAGTGGAGTTACGTGTTGTTTCTGGTTACTGTCGTGTTTACTATTAAAGATCTTAAACCTTGTCATGTCAAAAGTAGTTAGTGCCCATCACAAACTCCCTGTGTCTCGTGGTGTTCACGTAGTCAGACGTTTATTTCCCCTGAGGACCCCAGTCACACGAGGTATGTCACCTTGACTGAGCTCACTGGAGCTCTGGGAAGGAGCGATGCCGCTGGCCCTGGCTCCTTAGGCCTTGGGGTCTGGATGAGCAGTGGCTGAAATACGAACACCATGGCAGTAAGATTCAAAAAGATTGCGATTCTAGACAATGCCAAAACTATTCGATGCTGTTGCAACCATGCCATAAGGGTTGTTTTGCTCTCATGGGTACCTAGCGTGTTCCTTTTGTGCATCATCCAGCTGCATCGTGCCTCTTCATTCAGCTCCTTCTCCCGTGCTCCTTTCCTCGTGCTAGCAGCAGGGTGGGATGTGTCTGGGAACGGGACGAATTCACTTTTCTTGCCCTAGATGATGCCATTCTTCCTCCAGCAAAATGGTAGTGCAGAATGGCATTGTATTGCATGTGGATTCAGTGGACGCTCAGAAGGAAACAGGGGAGGGAACCGAGCATCACGATGGGTGCTGTGTCCACGAGGGGAGTGCAGCCCCTTACAGACAGATGCCAGCCACCCAGCAAGGTCAACGAAATTGTGGGGGAAGGTGGCTGGTGAGTAAGGAGAGAAGCAGCTCTGTTTCCTGGAAGCATCACCGAGTCTGTGTACCGTAGGTTTAGTAGTGTCATGACACTTAATTGCATCGTGATCACTTTTTTGGTCATAATAGTGCAGTGTGAGGGCTAAGTGGAAGTTCCCAGTGCTGGTCTGTACGGGCCCAGCAGTGCTTGCTGTGTAGGTTAACCTTTTGGAGCTGTACATAAGCGTGTACATTCTTAAATTCTGTATGTAGCATGCATGATTCTCTCCCCTCAGAAAAAAAAGTGTATTATTATGCTGCTAATGACTTTTTGCTGTGCCTTGACTTCTTAAGGCACCAGAATTGGCCTGGTAAAGGGACACTAAATTTATGTGGGAGTCGTGGTAACTTCATGCCTCTTCTAAGTGCAGACTAGCACACGTGATGACTGTGACAGAAAGGAAGAAGGAAGCAGGCAGCTTACTCTCCTTCCCCCTCCTCTCCACCATTCTTACGCATTTGGTTTCATTCGGTTTCATTTACTGCACAGTTCTTTGCTCATGCCATTTACCCTCCTGGGGACAGCTTGATCCCACAAGGTGAGTTGTGAGACCCACTGACAAGAATAATCCCAAGGAGGCAGCCACCCAGGGAGCGACTCTTCTGGAAAAAGTGCAGAGAGCTCCCTTCTGGGAGAGCAGTTACCCTGAAAAGGAGCTTTATTTCTTTGTTCCTTTTTTTTGTCTTAGATGTGTTTGTCTGTTTTATGTACTCCTGTTTTTTTCCCCTTTCCTTTACCAGAGCAAGGTGGGGGCCAGTTTGTGGATTTGTGTCTTTCATAGGTGAAATGGGATCGCATGTTGCACCTGCTGGGGGTTTTAACACGTTCTTGAAACCTGCTCTTTTCCTTTCTGGTGTCTCTCTAAGAGAGCAATTGCAGCGTAACCTCACTTCCAGGATAGCTCTGGGAAAGTGCTGCTGGACCCAGCAGTTATGCATATACCCTCACGTGCATCTCTTCCCTTGTGATAGCCACTGGAAAGTATTTTAAGTTACCTGGATCCTGTCACACCAGGAAATGAACTCCTCTTCCTATGCAGCTTTGTGTCCCAGCAAGTTAGAGATGCTTTGCAAGGTGTGCTTCAAATGACACGTTAAAGGCATTCTCCCTGACCTTGTAATCTAGACACGCTTACGTCCCTGAATGATAACAATGTGTCTTCTGACCAGCTTGTTTAGGCCAATATCTATTTTATTTATCTATGTTGTCCAAGGACTATGACAAGGAGGTATGTGATACTGCGTTTCCTGGAAGATGGCATGAATGTGCTGCTTAATTTTAGCTTCAGTGTTGCTTTTGATCTGTGCAATTGCTGCTGCTTTGGCTATAGAACGGCTCGACAGCGCTGAACAGACCCTGTATGTTTGTGTGGCACCAAACCTGAGCTTGTGTAAGGCTGCTGGGCACTTCTGTGATAACGCTGTTTTGCTTTGAGCTGCTGCACAGCCTTCAGAAACGTAGCAGCCGATGTTTTTATGGTGCTAGATAACTGTAGCTAGTAAGATGTAAGGTTGCATAATTTCTGGTGCATTCCCCTTCTGGAAAGTATCTGTATCTCAGGCATTTGTAGGGAGATAAAGAGGTCCTTATAAAAATACTCTATCTTCGATTGCTTTGGAATAAAGCAATTTCAACCGAAGCTTTGTTAAAACACTTAAAGGAACACTGCAAATGCATTTTTCATAACATTTTAAAATAATTTCATGCTATTTACCATACCTTAGAAACGTGCAATTGCAATTATATTCTTTACCAAAAATGTTACTCGGCCTGCACAAAACCCAGTGTGTTAAAGGATGAAATTGCTCATAGGGAGTGGGTTGTTGGCATTTTTCTTTCTCTTTAGAGAGAGGAGGAGAAAAAAAAGAAACATTTGAGAGAATGGAGGTGTGCACACATGTACAGCAAACTACATACATTTAGAGAAGAAAGAGGAGAAATAGAGCTTGTCACAAGGCTGACAACGACAAACTCCTCTTGCTGGATACTTGTGAGGTGCCTCAGCTCGGCTGCTGGAGCCGTGGTTTTGGTGTCCTGCAGCCTGCGGTGCCCCGTGAGGACTGCTCCCTTGCTGGCTCAGTCTTGGGGTCTCCCTGCAGCTCTGCCTTGCTCACGGGCTCACCTCTAGGGCCTGTGAAAACCAGAGCCTGGAACTGAGGCACAGAATGCCTTTTGGCCTTCTCTAGATCAAGACCTCCACACCTCACTGTTAGCCATTTGGCTTTGGCAGGAGAATTAGGAAACCTATCGGAGGCGTGCAGGACCAGGTATCAGCAGCAGGCAGCGTGCTGAGCAGTGGGCATCTCAGCTAGTGGGGGGGAATAACAAGATAAGGACCTCGGAGGAAGATCCTCAAGCAGCAAGCCGTACGTCTCTGCCTGAGGCAGGGCTGCTGCCTGGTTAGCCACACGAGGGCTGGGGGAGCAGGCCAGGACCCGCTCAGCTGCTGGTGGTGGGGGCACCCGGCTGGGAGGGGAGGTTTGGTTCTCCGGTGCCACCAAGCTTCTGCATTTTGCATGCCTGGTGCCTGGGCCTGCCACGCTTTCGGGGGGCTGCTGTGCGTGGTGCTTGGCTCGGTTTTGGCAGCGCCGGCGGGACGTGCCCCGCGCGCGGCTCCTGGCTGGCTCCTGACATGGCCGCCCCTGCGCTGTGGCGCTGCCGGCTCTGCACGCTCCTGGGGCTTTGGCAATCCTGAAGGTCTTAAAACCGCATTTTGGCTCGTGGATGGACCATGTTTTGCATCATGCTCTGACCGGTAGCGGAGGGTGCTAATGGGCCTGGCCCTCGGGGGCTGAGCAACGTGGATTTTGCAAATAGTCAACAAGCGTTTGATTTGGGGAGAGAGCGCTGAGGTGGGCAGGCTTCTGGCCAGACAGCAAAACCTCTCAAAAACATTTTAAAAATCATCTTAGTGTCATCACTGCTATGTGGTTTAGGAGGTTGTCAGTTCGTTTTTGGAGCCCTCAGCTAAGCTGGCCCAGGCCTTGGGGCCTGGTTCATCGCCTGGCAGTGCCTCCACACTGATGCCGGCACTGAACCCGTGGTGGCCCTTCTGCCGGTGGGGAGGTGCCCCTCGGCTGGCTGAGGCACCTCTGTGCTTCCCGAACCTCCAGGCCATGGTGTTTTACGAGCCAGCCTAACCCTGAAGCTGCCATTCGCCTTGGATGTTATTACTAGGCACTTAGTAGCACAAGTTGGGTAATGTAAGGTACCTGTTTGGTTGGTTGGTGGTGGTTTTTCTTCAGCTTGTTTTAGGTCAGATCTGCTCCCTAATACAGCTCACAGTAAAACAGCACAGAAATGAGAAGGATTTTTTTTATATATATATTTTTAAACCAAAATTAGGTCTGTCCTGTTTTCTGTGAATCAGGCAATTCATTTGTTGACAGCCCTGATGAGGTAACTGTACAGGTGCCAGGGCTTTTTTCCCTTAACGTGAGATGCACAGGGCAAGAATGTAGACCCAAGGATGTAATGGTAAGTTCTGCATGGACAAAGCTGAGGCTGTCACGAAACTAGTTGCTTAGCTCATGTCCCTAGCATTTAGCTGAATGCCAGTGGGCAACAATCAGACTAAATCTTTAGAAGAGCAAAAGTAAAAAAATGGAACTGAAACACCAAGAAACTTTCCATTTAAACATTTATATTAGTTTCTTTGGAAGTCTTTTGTCCCATTTTCTCTCTGTAGTCCAGTAACTGCACTCACAGGAACATGTTGAAAAGGAAAATTTTGACGTGAATTTTCCACAGAAGCAAAAATAAAAAACAAGACTGCCCTTGTTGCATTTTTTTTTGTTTTGTTTTTAAGGATGTCTCTCTGGTTGGCTTATTTATATATTCGAATGTGAAGTGACTTTGCTGTGGAAGGAATAACTACTGCCTTTTAGGCAAGTTTACAGCTGCATTTCCCTTGATTAGCCTAGTGGGTTCCTACACATTTTTCTGACAGTGCTGATCAGCTCTAGCTCAACACCGAGGGAAATACCACACAGAAGACGACCGGTGTTGTTTTTTTTTCCCTTAGCTTGGTAGTTGTTGAAGTACTGATACACCTTTGAATTGGTAGACACTGTGACCTCTTCTGAATTATCCATAATAAAACGTACAAAGGTAAAAATTAAAACTCTAGTTACAATGAGGCTGGGTTTTAGGTTACTGCTGCCTTTGTGACAGTGCACTCCACATACCCTTGGTCCCACTCCCTGCCACCCCCGTGTTAGCATAACTATTTGCTTTGTTCATCCCTTCCACAGGAGCCCCAATCTCAAAAACTTTGGACCAGGGCTGAAGGGAGGGGAGGTGTGTGTCCCTCTGGGAGTTTGTGCTGGGAGATGTTATGGGATGGGAGGCACAGCCCTGTCCATGGTGTTTAGGGCTCTGAATCATCAGGCTGGCAATATAAGCCTTTTGGCTTGTACCAGCTGATATTTACATAGGCATTATTGCTAGCTGTTTCTTGGATTCTCTTTAGGTACTTTTATTTGCTTTCTGGTTTTGTCTGGTTTTAGATCTCCAGGTTTTGTTATTGTAGCTTTTTTTTTATTTATCATATCGTAGTTAGAAAGGTTCTGTCCCCGCAGCAGCCTTTCTAGTGCCTGTCAGCCTGCTCTCCTCGTCAAGCAGTTGAGTTTACTGAATTTAGATGTAGGTTTTTTTTGGGGGGGGCGGATCTGGGACTTTTGATTGCTTTTGCACCAAAATGTTAGCTGTGGAAGCTGAGGTGAACCCAATTTTGGTTCTCACCCAAGCTCTTGATCAAGCAGTGCCGAAATAGCCTCTCCTTTTCAGTAGCTGTAGATTTTTGTATGAGCCTATCTCGTCTCCTAGGCCTATCCAAATTTTCAACATTCTTGCAGTTAATGGTCCAGGTGGCTCTGGTGGCAACGAACAGGACAGATAACCACCCTTGAAAGTGTTACTTCTTGCTCCACAAGCAGTCCTTATGACAGGCTTGAAGACTTCTCAGCCATTTGAGTACTGTTTGAATTACTGCTCTGGTTAAAACTAGGATAACATAGAAGAAAAAAAAAAAAAAAAAGCTGTTAACACTGCATCTTACTGCATAGTTTAGTTAATTCTGCTGTGTTGTGGAGGGAAGCACACAGAGGTATGCCTGTCTTCATTCAGGCATGTAGGATCATCTGCTTTTTGAAGTGCGGTGCTTCACTGAGCACAGATAAAGGCTGCGCTGCTCCAGCACCTCTGCTCTAAATGTTGGCTCTCTGAGAAGTACCAGCAAAGCCGGTATCAGGTAAGCAGGGAGGCAAGCAGTACAGCATAAATTGAAGATGAGTCGCTGAAAAAGTGACCTTTTTGAAGCACATTAAATGCTTTTTAACCAGTGTACCTCATTGTCCCAAAGGTGCCAGAGCACAGATAGACTGACCTGCTGTGGGGTAGGTTTGGGTAAACCAGCAGCAATAATCCTAGAACCGTAGTTACCCCTAGAACTATTGGTGGTCTTCCGTTCAAAACAAAAATATTAAGATACCTCTTAATAAGAAATTTAAATAAATATATTTTTTCAATCTTTAGGTCCGACTGTAAATCAGTCCATGTGAAAGTATTATACCCTCAAACTCTTAACATCTAGTTTATAAATATATATATATCAATATAAAAACTTAAAGGCTTTTAAGGACTATTTTTGCAGTTATGGGGACATACCAGAACAGTAATATATGCGCTTTGTACAACCATGATTTTGATGTCCTTTACGATTAAGGCAATCGAAGAATTGTAAGGAGCAGCCATCAGTCCAAAGCTAGAGCACAGAAGAAGGTGCTGTGTGGCTGGATGACCATCGTTATTTGCCAGCCTTATAAGTAGGTAGCTGATGTTTTTTCTTCCTCCTCCTTCGGAAGCATCTATATTAGTGTCCTGGTGTATTAAAGCATTGGCTGTAGAGATATACAGCCACTGAGGAAATGTAAAGCATAATATCGCAGAGCAGTTGTAAAGCTGCGGAGGGAGGGAATGGGGTATCAAAGGCTGAATTTTTCTGATACAGCTGAACAGATTTATCTTAAATTGAAAAGTCTAGAAGGATGAGAATAGCAATATGTTGTATTTGAATTCAATTTATTTCCCCAATACAAATTATTCTTCCCGCCCATTTCTGACACTGTAATGATGTTGACACTTCATAAGTTAAAACCCATAAGAAACTGATTAGGTGGAGTTCAGGTTTGTTGTGTAAAATTCTGTTGGAACACTGATTTTTCCAGCTTTGTGCTCAATTTTATATTTATCTTTTCACATAATTCAGTTTCTGCAGCTGACTGTTACCTGATCTTTATTCACTGAAGATTTTAAAATGTTCTTTCCTGGAACCGAGCTTCATTTCCATCTGAGAGAATAAGTTTAAACTCCTCACAAAATAGAAGGTTCAAAGAAGGCTCCTTGGCAGGTTGGAGTCTTTTTTTAGTGCCGGCTTTGCAAGGAGACGAGGAGAGAACAACATCTAGCACGCTCTGTTCTTTTGTTTTTCTTTCTGGCATTGCACACTGGGAAAAAATATCTATAGATCTGAGAATATGGAGTCATGGAAGGGCACACATTTTTCTACCTTCTTCCTGATAGTGTTTGCATACTGCCTGAAAGTGCACTTAGTCAACAGCGGAGGATGCTTTCACGAGGATGATCCTGAGCCAAATGCCAATCATCCCGCCAGTAGGAGGAAGAAATTGTAATTGTCTTCATATTTAAGTTGCTGGGTTTTATCCCAACTTCTCTGAACTCTCTCAGCCAATAGAACCGTCAGTTTTTTTTTTTTTTCTTTTTTCTTTTTTTTTTCCAGTCAATGGATATTTAATTCTGGGAAGTTAGCAAATGTGCCCATTTAATCTAAGTAAAGCAGTAAAGTAGAATAATTCTTGTAAGGAATAAATTAGAGCAAATTATTCAGTGTTGGAGTAGCTTGAGCTGCATCTGACTGCATCTTTCATCAAAGACTGAGAGCTTTGCAGTTAATCAAAATGCAGGTACCATCTCCAAAACAGCAAAAGCCATCAGCAGGATCACGACACACAAATTCTATGTCTGTGCAAGCCACTCTGGTTGGGAGGTCTGCATTCAAACGTGTGCATGGTGCCTCCAAATCCAAGTGTGCATATAAATATGTACAACGTGCGTGTATGTGCATAGCGCAGCCCCCTCAGGCCTCCTGCACTGAGAAATGAGAATATGAGGTCTTCTGCCTTATTATTTCTTTCCATTTCTGTGCAGTTGTGCTGTGGCAGCTTCTTAGCTGAGTCTCTGGATGGGTGTGTGATGTTACAGAGCAGGAGAGGGACTAGGATTTGCCAGCTCTCAGCAGCAGGGCAGGAGGCTCCCTCCCGAAGGAGCTGATTGAGAGGCAGGTTGTGCAGCAGCAGCCGAGCATTATCATCTGTCCCTTGCTCCGTGACTTTCCTGTCGCATCCATCCATCGCACGACCTGTTACCTAGGTCTAATTTGGGGACGGAAGAAAATAGGTCTGAAAATTAACATCGCTGAGCAAACAGCGGGCCATTTGTTGGTGTAGTCATCTTTCTGTGCCTTGCAAACATGACCCGGGTCTACTCTTCCCCGAATCCCTGGCTACTAAAACCTCTTGGTCACGTGCTCTGTGATTGTAAGGCTTTATCATGTTTGACAACTCCTGCTTGGTGGAACATCACTGATTTAACAGAGCTTTGGCAGAAGAAACCTTTAAGCAAGGCACCGAGTCTGAAAAGCCATTAGGAAAAAAAGCGGTATGTAAAAATACCGTGTCTGGCTGATTCCTGCTCCCAGCCCATTGTGCAGGCTGAATCTGACTAGAGAAATCTTCACGTGTTTAGGGGAAGAAATTTTTGAATAATTTCGCATTTCCATTAAAATAGTTTTTGTCACTGACATCAAGTCAGCCTTCCTCCTCCCTGTCACTTCACCTGTCTAACGCTGCTTGCCATTGTGTGTCAGTCTAACTGGAAGCTACTTTGTGAAGATCATGAATTAGTCCCATGTTGATGCTGTACAAAAGGAAGAAAAACATGGCAACAACAAACTTCCTGCAGTTGCTTTTAACTCCATTCACACGCCTGAATCTCTTGATCTGCATCTTTTCTCTCAAGATTGACTGGTGGGAAGCAGTGGGTGCGGTCCTTCCTGCTTTCGGATGCTGTACTGCAGAAGTTTTGGACTTCTCCTTTCCTCTCAGAGTAAAGAAAATGAGAGTAACCCTAACCTCTTTTGATGCTCCTGTAGATTCAGTATTTTGGTTATGAGTAACCCAAACCAGAAGACATAATTCTGAAGTGTGTAACCATTCAACTCAAATACTGCATAATTAATGCAGCAATTAAAGCTTCCTTATTTTATATGCCATTGACAAGGATGGTAAACCAGCTTTTTCCTATTTCTTGCGGATGTGTGGGGAGGGAAAGAGGAGAAGAGGGAACTGCTGAAAAATGATGGAAACAGCATAGTATGGAGAACAAGACTTTCAAATGCATTATTTTCTGTTTTAGACAGTTTTATACACAATTGCTGTCTGCAGTTCTTGTATGGCTTAGAAAGTGTGGGGGTGCTTTGTCCTGTGTGTGACCCAGAGTTTGATTAAATATAAAGTCATATCCTGACGAACAAATGAATCTACAATAAAAACTAGTGTAAGGTCTCCTGGCTATTCTGTTCACTGTTTGAAGGCTTCCTGGGCTGACACAGTTTGTGAAAGCCGTGAGGAGTAATCACGGTTTGATCACCCAGTGCTTTCATGAGGCAGAGCATCAGTTTTTGCTTTTCTAAGGCCTGGATCAACTGGCCAGAAAGGTTATTTGGGAGTTTTACCACGTTCACGTCAGTCAGTGGTAGAAGAGAACCACACTGTTGCATTCTCTTCCATGTTTCATCATGTATTTTTCGATTTTAGTTTAACTGCAGTGTTCCTGAAGAAAAAGGAAATCCTTTTCTCGACAAATCAAAATGATTTAATTAATTTTTTCTCTCTGCTAAAGATGCCTGTGTGAAAGTAATCTTAGGATTTTTTGTTTTGTTTTTATTTTGTTTCCTGTCTTTAAATCAGAGTACTCGGTTTGACATCATCATGATTTCCACAGCAACCAAATGATCTCATAAAAATACTGTGATGTGACTATGCAGCACAAGTAAATGTAATGTTTTAATGGAACAGCTGTTGCTTTATGCAAATATATGTAATAACAGAGACTCGCTGAGGAGAAGCCAAATCATGCAAGCTAAAATCAGAATTGATTCTAATTAAAATGGATTAAAATGCTGGAAATGTTTCCCCAGTTTCTTAAGGAGAAATGAGAGGTTTTGAGTTGTTGTCAGGTACCTTACAAATATTGCAAATTTTGTAAAGTTATTGTGAACTCTTTGATAATTTTGGCCAAGTTGCTGCAAGCCAACAGTGGATCAACCTTTGGTAATACAATATCTGCCTTATGTGACTGATTTAGATCATCTGATATTCACATGTGAACCTGAAAATTATTTCCAAGTACACTTGTTAGTAGCTGGAGCCCTCTGTGCAGGCCCCTATCAAGAAGGAAGGTCACATTCCCACTGTAGCCTGTAGCAGCCGTGTAACCTGCCAATATTTAAGCAGCAACAGTTTGGTTATGGTTAATACTGAAGATTCTTGTTTTCTTTTTCCTTCTCATATTTCAGTAGCATGGTGTTATTATTTGCCCAAGTACCTGTTGGAAGGCTGCTGCTATTTTTCTTAGCTATGAGGAAAGGTTCCTGACTACAGGACTGAAGGTTTTCTTTGACTCCCATCCTTTACAGCCTTCCATAAGTTTGCTTTGTGCATGTGGTGCTGCCTGTTTCCATTACGCAGTTGTCTTTTGTTCTTTTACAGAGTGTAGAACTGGATCCATGCATACACAGGGATTCATGCCCACTCCCACACCCTTCCCAGCTCTCCGAGCTACTGAGGTGTAGCATTTTGAATAGAGTTGAATAGATGGATGTGGTTATAAATAGGAGCTTGGAAAGTGAACTTCTGTGTTCAAAGAAGAAAACACAACACTGAAACAAAATACATTTACCTGTCAGTTATTCCTGCATAATTCCTGTCACACAATTATTAGTCAAGGCATGAAATGTATAGGAACTGTTCTCCAGCTCATCGCCTCTTGCAGGTACTCACGAGTGTGAAGTCACAAATAACAGCAGCTACTCTCGCAACACCTTCAGCTCGACCTCTCCAAAAGTTTATAGCCACATCCATGTAATGCTTTCTTATTTCTTTATAATCATGAGATTACGAGTTACCTAAAAGCAGAGCATTTTGTGTTGACACCCCTCTACGGCGCTGCTGTCCCTGTGTGTTGTTTTCTTCAGAGAGCAGCAGGTTCTCGTTTGTGGCTGTAAAACAGTTCTGCCAGCTCACAGAGACCTTGTGTCACGGCATAACCTCCGCAACACTGACAGTCGGGAGAGAAAAGCCAGGAGAAACCTCTCGAAACACTGTTTGGGGTGTCTGTGGATGCCCTTGTTCTCTGGCAAAACACAGAGGGCTGAGGGCTGGGTAAAATTCATGTTGCCCTAATAGTCTGCCACTTCTCCTTGTTGATTATTGAGTGGTATTGGTGTCTTTTTCTGCTGCTTCCAGGAACTTGTTTTGGTCTTGCTGTTACACTGGAGAATTTTGCTACCCTTTTTGTCTTTGGGTTAAAAGTTCTTTGGGTTTATGTTCCTGCTCAACATAAGCCCATAAGCATGAGCTTTACCTCTAGGAAATAAATTGCTAGCGCTGGGATAACTGCTGCTGGGAGCTGAACGTGAGGCTGGTGTCGTCCTGAGCTTATGGTCAGTGCACTGGCTGTGCAATGGCACTGTTGTAAGCCAACAAGCCCTGGGAGAACCAAAAGGTAAAGTCTATGAACTGGACTGAGGGAGCTGCCAAAGACGTGTTAGCAGGCTGATATTTGTGATGCTTGGATGTGCCTCCAGTTCTGAAAGGTGTAAGGAAGCGAAAGGGAAGCAAAGTCACAGTATTAGCATCCATCATGTATCATTCACATGTGTTGAGCAGGAGAAGGGGATTTTTGAAAAACACATGTGAGTTGATGAAAAGGTCACTTGACCACTATCATTTGGAAACAAACAGGTTGTTTTTATTGAAGAACCCCCAATATATCTCATGTGCAATTACTGCAGTTGTTCAAGTGAGCAGTGATCTCTAGTTTAAGAGTCAGTGAGATATATTAATAGTACGTAATGCCATAATAAAACAGCTTGCTTGTGGATCTTTGGATTGCAATACTGAAGTAAAAACGTGTTGTAGAAGAGGTATGAGACAATTTGGGATACTGCTTTGAGGAAGAAGATGGACTGATGAGCACTTTATGGTAGGTGGCGAAAGTGGTGGAAGAGCTGACCTTTCCCTCCTAGCAACACGAAAAGTTGAAGAGAGATTTCATTTATTCATAGAGTTGTTTTCAGCTTCAGTTTCTTGCCGTAGCATAGTGCTTCACCTTGTATCACAGGAATTACAGCAATTACTTCGTTGTCCTAGTCCGAAGGCTGCCTACCAGCTTATAGTCCGGTTTGTTCCTAAGTGTATCGTCTAGTATGTGCTTAAATTTTGAAGCAGATAGTACAGGTTGCAGTGTGATGCTTGTCCCTTTTGCTAAACGTTTTTGCTGAGCAGTGACTGTGCCTAGCTATTTTTACCTTAATATTGGACCAGCTGTATGGTCCATCTGTTTTTCAGGCCTTTAATTAAGAAATCTGTAGAAGTACACAGTCTAGATGCCTTTTAACAAAGAAATAATTAGCTATTCTTTGAAATTCTTATACTAATTTTCCATAAGGTATTTCCTACTCCCACCTCTGTTTCTGGACCTATTTGGAAGCATTTGAGGAACTGGACAAGTTCTGTATTTGCAAGGTGACGAGAATTTTCCTGGGTGTACGTAATTGTATGTTGGTCCCCTGATCGGTTTGTATCTAAAAACACTATCGTTTATTGGGAATGTCCTTGTGCAAGAACCAGCTTACAAACAAGCCAGCTGCAGTAGCTTTGGGACTTTGAAGGTAGGATCAAAGGTAGCAGGTAATTGCCCAATAAAGTAGATCTGCTGGCTTTGATGCACTTGGGGAAGTGAGGCTTCCACTTACCATCGTGCAGAAGCTGGACTGGGCATTGTCCAGAGATTTGTAATTGTGACAGGCTGAAGATGGACGAGAATAGTTTGAGATTGAGATTTGCTGTCTCTATCAGCTAGCAAATTTTTTTTCTCCTTTAGCACGGTGGGAGGTAGGCTCAGCACAACTCTGGTTTCAGGAGCTTTATTCAGTAGCTCTGCATACCAGATCAGCCTGTAGAATCCAAGAAGACTTTGTTGATTAGTGTTAACAATTATTTTTCTTGGCTTCATGGTCCACCTTATGCGTTACTAGACAAAGGAATACAGTAACTGCTACTTGGATTGGTAAACCTACGCTTCTGCAGAATATAACTGTAAGCCCAGTATGTTCAACTGTGAGGATGAAAGCTGTTTTTAGAAAATAATATTTTTTGTCTCAAGGCTGACCATGTTCTCACCGATCAGACTGAATGCAATAGGACTGCCTGCCTAGTACTTATCAGCTTCTCTGACTTTCCTTCTTACCCTAACCCTTGAGTAGATATGCCAAATGCTGATTGTATTTTCCTAGGAGAGAGATGCAGCGTGCTATGAAGGAGGTCTGGCAAGAGGGTCGCTTTGATCCGGCGTGCTGTGCCAGCTCTCTTTGCAGTTGTCTGGTTCCCTGCTCAGTGAGTTGGTCCACATCTTGCCTGCAGACTTCCCAGTACTGCTGAACTCTGCACAGATGGCTTTCCATTTCAGATCACAGACAAGTCCTTTTCCTTGGAGTCTGTGCAGAAAGAATGACAGTGCTTTTATTGAGGTGAGAATAGGCAGAAGCATGCTGGGCTAATGGAAAAGGATGACTGGGGAAGCTGAAATAGGAAACAGTGCCCTGACAGATGTTGGTGCGGAACACTGCTGGCGATGCTCTGCGTGATGAGGGAGAGCGACCAAAGAGAGTTGCTAGGTTAGAAGAGCTTTTGTGTGTGTTTGTGTTAACATTAATGGAAATGTGGAAGCAGAATGTTTCTCATCTATGTAAGCAAGTCAGACGTGTCAAAATTAAAACTTGGGTGTTGTTTCAGCGTAATACTTACACAGTATTAATAGACTTCTAGTGTGAATTCAGACTTGGTGAGTAGCTGCATTTTACCCGGTTTCTGATATTCCAGTCACTCATTTAAACAAGAACGTAAGGTCAAACCCTGGCTTGATCTCCTCTGGAGCTGCAGATTTTGAGTGTATATGTGCGCTTTTAGCCAGAAGGAAAGGTTATGATGAGCTAATCTGACCTCTTACATCAACTGGGCCACATGTGTTTAAGTCTTACAGGTGGACTCAATAACTTGTGAGGAAACCGAAGAATATCTCGAGAAGACATGAGGTTTCAATCTTGGCTTGAGGACTTTTAGTGGTGCAGAGTACATCGTGTTCTGCAGTCATGTTTAAGAATGGAAGTACTTTTAAAAAAAAACAACTCTAATTTCAACATGATGCTACCAGAGTCTGCGATCATTTCTTAGGCCTTTCAGCAAACATCTCCCAGTACGTGCTTGTAGATAGCGTGCTCCAGAATTAATTAGACTGAGCGTGGCAGTGAGGCAGCCCTGCCACAACTCCAGTTCTGTGCTTGAGGAAGAGCTGCTCGCCAGCCTCCTACCTGCTTGGAGTCAGGAGCTTTTAAAGACAACGAGGTAGAGAGGAGCATCTTCACCTTCATCAACTTCCTCCTTCTCACCCGAGCTGTACTGAGGTTAAACTGTGAGGAAGAAAGCTGTTTCTCTCTTTATCTTTGATTGGGACTTGCTGTATTACTTTCTGTAATATTGTAGCAAATCCCAATTCTTGGATCCTTACCACTTATCTACACTTCTCTACATCCAAATGGTGTCTGCTACAGTGATCTTTTTACTATGATGATGATAAGTTCAGATGTTTTCGTATTTACCATTGGGATAATGTTATATTGGCATTATCAATTCTAATTTTTGTGACCTTTTTCTTGTTGCCCATGTTCTTCTTTGAGTGAAGCACAGTCCTTTTGTACTTTTGATATCACATACCATTTGACATCTTGTTCCTTAACTTGTTTCTTCTGTCTTATGTATGGCAAGTATATCAATAGAGTTGACTGGAAACTTAATATAGTTTTAATTGATTTTGGATTCCATTTCCTTGCATTGTTTTATGGTTACATATTTGTGGAAAGAAACTGTGTTCATTTGCTGAGGGTGGAAGGGAGTCTGAAAAAGTATGTCAATGTAAATTGAGCATAAGTCAACAAGGAGAAACGATCTCCACTGGAGAAGATTGAGTGCGCCCTCAGCAGGTTTGCCAATGGCACCAGGTTGTGTGGTGCAGTTGGCACACTGGAGGGAAGGGATGTCATCCAGAGGGACCTGGACAGGTTTGAGAGGTGGGCCTGTGAGAACCTCATGAGGTTCAACAAGGCCAAGTGCAAGGTCCTGCACCTGGGCTAGAGTAATCCCAAGCACAAATACAGGCTGGGTGGACAATGGGTTGAGGGCAGATCTGAGAAGGACCTGGGGGTGTTGGTTGATAAGCTCAATATGAGCCATCAACAGGTGCTTGCAGCCCTGAAAGCCAGCCGTAACCTGGACTTCATCAAAAGGAGCGTGGCCAGCAGGGTGAGGGAGGGGATTCTGCCCCTCTGCTCTGCTCTCCTGAGACCCCACCTGGAGTGCTGCTTCAGCTCTGGGGCACCCAGCACTGGAAGAACGTGGGCCTGTTGGAGCAGGTCAGGAGGAGGACCACGAGGATGCTCAGAGGCTGGAGCACCTCTCCTGTGAAGACAGGCTGAGGGAGCTGGGGTTGTTCAGCCTGGAGAAGAGAAGGCTCCAGGGAGACCTTACAGTGGCCTGCCAGTACCTAAAGGGGCCTACAGGGGTGATCTTTAAGGTCCCTTCCAACCCAAACCACTCTATGGTTCTCTGAAAATGGACTGAAATTAAGATCCATGTGCAATGAGTCCAACAATATGAACAGCTCCAGCGTGTAAATCAACCTGGGCGTTGCTGTCCCTCACTGAAAGAGCTTTCCCTCTCTCTGTGCTCCCTCTGTCTCCCTTTGCTGAACAGTATTGCAAATGGAAGAGCTTAGGCATTTTTAGTTCTGTTCTTACATTGTGTGTGGCGTACAGTGCTGGCTGGTTCTTCTTACCTTTCATGTATCCACCTTAGGAATGAAAATCCCTGTTGATGTTTTCTGATGTTTCTGCCCAGTCCCCTCTGCAGCATGTTCTGACTTTGCTGTAATTCCTGTATGCTGTGTTGTCTTTCTCTTTTTTTTTTTTTTTTCTTTTTAATAAATGTCAGTTGTTGGAGAGCTTTCTTCACTAAACTAAAAAGTAAATTTTTTTTTCAAGTGTTAATGTCTGTTACAAAACATCTTTTTGTGAAGAGCAACAGCAAACCTTATTTCCCTCAGGCCTGTTCTGTCAAATGCCTCCTCACACAATTAAAGAGATGTCACGTCTATCAGCTCATAGCTGGATTTGGCTTTATGGTGAGAAAACAGAGTAAGATAGATACCTTGTTCCAGTAACAAAACATGTCATGTAAGACCGGCTGTGTGGATGTTGAAACATCACCTGAAGGAGCAGCAGCTTGTGCCTGCGGGGCAGTTCTGCTCAGCTGCTTGCAGAACCAGGAACAGTTTTCAGAGTGGTCCTGAAAGCAGCTCTTTGACCTTGTCCAGAAGGGAAATCTGCTAGCAACGTGCGGCATCAGGATCAGTTCTTATGTCTGTGTGTGCAGCCTGAGCTTAGCCCACAGTTGATGTGGATGGAAGGCTGAATTCACTATTTCTCTTAGCACCGGTAGAGCTGCATTTGCACCAGCCTTTCTGAGCTGGGACATCATGGAGGATCTTTTCCTTGCTTGGGGCCACACGGACCTTTCAAAGCAGCAGCTGGTGGGTGATGCACTAACAACCCCATTATGGAGAGGTAGCCATCCCCTTCCTCTCCTGTTTCCCAGGAAATAGGAAAATGTGGAAATGGGCTGCGGGAAGTGCAGAGAAGCCATGGTCTGCAGCCACTGCTTGGGCCTCTGTGCATTCACTGACCTGAGCAGATGGACCATAAGCATGTTTTTGTCTGGAGTTTCCCAAGGTTGTTGATTAAAGTGAAATCAAAACAAAAATGAGTGGAAGTAAAATTATCAGCATGTACCCTTTTCCTTTGGTCTTCTCATCCTTGCTTTCTTTATGCTTAGATTTCTGGGACAGTGTAAAACTTCAAGGTGGATGAAAAGTGGTCCTGATAGTATTTTTAATAGATACAGATGTTTGAGGTGTCTTCTGTTTACCCATGTAGAGGTAAGATTCAGTGCTGCAGCAGTATAGAAATGTTGTGGGTTTTTTTTCCCTCCACAAAGCTCCCAATTGCTCTAGAGTGTTGGATTTTTGCAAATGGGGTTAAAGTAAATGTCTGCTTATTACACACTGAGTATATTTAGAACAGCTTGTACTGTAGCAAATACACATTTTTAGTTTCCCAGCTTCACAATTATACTTTGATTTTTTGCAACTGCCTCCACACAGATTTCTGTGCAAACGCAGAATCAGAACTCCTGCTATGGATTTTGTCAGTCAAGTCCTAGCATAACTTCAGGTGCAATTTTTTTTTCTTTCTTTCTTCCTTTTTTTTTTTTTTTAAGTATATATAAAAATCCTTTTTCATACAGTTTTCTTAAAATATTCTGTGTTATTTTGGTATATTTTCTGGCTTTTGTTTTTTAGTTTTTCAATGACCCATTTAAGCAGAGGAAGACCATAGTAAAGATCCCTCAATAAATCTACGGTTGAGGATATAATCCTGCTGTACAGACTTCTATTTTCCCCTTCTATCGTTTGCATCAGTAGCCTAGTACGGAAGTGCACTTGCAGTCTAGCTTGTACATTCACATTTACAGTTTACTATTGCTTTGGAAAGCCAAGAAAATAGGTAGACATGTTTTATTCATGTTTTATTGATAAACCTTTTGATGTTTAATTGTTAGGTGAGGATGAGATTTGGTGTCTTGCCCTTTGGCTCTTTGTTCACTGCTAAAGATGTTTTCATAAGTTTTTGGAAAATCCAGGTATGCTTACACAGTAATTTTTTTGGATTAGAAATAGATTGATGTGCTGAGTTGACTGTCAGATGATGGTTTTTATGTTGGCAAGCAAGGTTTTATCAAGTTATCTTGAAGAAAGAATGGGAAACTCTATAGCAGGCACAGACTGAAAGGATGAATCCACTTACTGCCAAAACCAGCAAATGGATGGCGTGGTATGTAAATGAAGAAAATAAGCCTGTTGGGCTTACTCCGTAGTGCATATACAATATTCTTTAATTGATTGTTTTGGGAAGACAAAAGCAAAACACACACACACCAGCAAAACCTTTCTAATTATTTTGTGTTTTAGTTGTAAGTGACTGCTTGTCTGATCTGCAGAAAATCTAGACGCGGTGCTTTCTGACTTTACCATGTCAAAAATGTCTACACTGTAAGTTTAAATACTTTAAAAGGTTGGAAGTAGGAGGTGGGTGTACTAATAAAACAAATAATTATGTTGGAATTCAGTCTTCTAGGGAGCTGCTTTCCTGGACAGGTTAGTAAGTCTGAGTATTTTATTCTTGCCATCTGTCAGCTGGGGGCTGCATGTGGTACTCTGAAGTTCTTAGATGAAGGACGCTGGAAGCATAAGAAGCTATATGGTAAAGATGGTGTAATGCTGAATTTCAGCAGAGAGGGATGTTGAAAAGATTTGATGCTTGGATTATCTATATGACTTATTAACATGTGTTTGTTTAAGAATTGCAGGGCTGCAGAAGGGAAGCAGCTACAACAAAAATTTTGAATAATTTAGCATAACTGAAATGAGTAAAATAAATATGACCAGCTAAAGCAGTGCCTAATTTATCTAAGGTGAACATTTATTTTCATCACTCATTCTGTTGTTTGAATTCTTTCTTTTAAATGACACTTTGATATCTTTTCTATAAATTATGGATATTAATATAATTGTATTTACTTGTAGGTGGCTCTAACCAAGAGAGCTGATCCAGCTGAGTTGAAAACAATATTTTTGAAGGTATGTATAAAGTAAATATTTTACTCTTTCTGCTTAAATTTTTCATATCTTTTGCTCCTTTATTGCCGCATACAACTCTTGATAGTTTTTCCAACCATTAATCATTCACTGTATTATTACCATGTTAGACTTAAATACCATTATCAGAATTGAACAATGCTCACCAAGAAGTCAGATACATTCCTGAGTGATTATTGTATTGACTCAGAAGAAGTATTACTATCTTAGAGAAAAAAAATGCATTGTTCAGAGAATGGGGTGGGAGTTTCAGTATTGTTCCTACACGTGGTAAAATGTTAGTGTAGACACCTTGCTGTTAGACCATTTGGTAAATGTTCTTCTCCCATCCCTGCTGTCTTCCCTCAGTCAGGGTTATTCCTGCTTCTGTAGTCTGTAGAAGTGTTGGGAAGATCACCTTTTGAAGTGGTGGCCCTATTTATTTTTTAATTAAAATCCCTTCTGTGTTGACCTGCTATAGATGTATGCAAGTGATTAAATGTCGTGTGCTCGCTTTGTCTACTTGGAGAAGTGTGCTACAAAGTTTTGCTGGTATATGGCTTTCTTTGACCCATTTCCTAAATTTAAAGAAATATTCCTAACCCTATGAAGATTTATAAGTACAGTGCCTAGAATAGTTCAGTACTCTGATATGAAGAAAAATACAGAAGTCAGGGTAAGAATATGTACATAAGGTAAGTGCCGCAGTGCTGCAGGGAGCTCTTAAATCTGATTTTATTTTTTATGAAAGGGTTAAGTGCCTAAGAGAGCTGATACCTTTCTGAGTTCTACCCTCCTCCTTCCATCTCTCCAATGTCATATTTCAGTCTCCCTGTACTTCTTGGCATGTTTTCCATTGGCCCTTGTGATCTATTATTAACAGTATGTGTAGGTGTCACTATGTATATTGTCAGTATTTATAGATTTATCATATACTATCTGTATTTATAGCTCTGAAATTAGATTTGCAGTTGGGAAAGCCAAGATTTAACATATTAAGCCCTGGAACTGCTATCTGTCAGACCGAAAAGACTCTTGAAAAAGAATGGGATTTTCCTAGGTCAGTACTGGAACAGCAAGACCAAGGCAACGTAAAAGGCAGATGGGGTAGACTGCTGACTCAAGAAGATAGCAGCATTGAGGAAGGGGGTACAAGTGGCAGAGAGAAGACTGGTCCCTTCTGGAATATGAGGAGTTTGGCTGAGGATTAGCACTCTAACTGCCACCTCTAGCTTCTCTTTCTCGTCTTTCTAGTTTTCTCTGAAAAGTAGGGGTCTCAGTGAGCACAGTAATAAAGTATACATTTTGTTCAGTGCAGTACAGAAATTGTCATGCTATTCACCAAGAAGGAAGGATGAATGAGTGAGGTATGTAGGATTGTGTTTTACAGGCAAACTATGTCCAGAGCAGTAATTAAACTGCTTCAGATGAATGGTGAAGCCAATACAGTTGCTTCTGCAGAGTGTGGGATCTTCACTTGTAAAATAACTTGACAGCCATTTTTCTACTTCAATTATGAGTTAGAAAGTAAGATTCCCTGATAGGAATGGTGCCCACTGTGTAGAAATAAAGATGAGGCTAGCAGTTTCAATGCAGTTGATTACAATAAGCTTCCAGTATTTTAAATATATCAAGATCCCAATAAAATGTTTGCAAATCTTACTTAAAATGGGGTTGAACTGGTTAATACTTGAGTATCTAAAATGTATGGAAATAAGTTACCAAAAAGCCATTAAGTACTATTGTATAATATCAAATTCTCTGTGGGTATAATTGCCAAAGTGAGGAAAAATACAATTGTAGAGAACCATTTTTTTTAATGTCTCTCCTCCAAAACCAATAGAATTGATGTTTTTTCTCTTTTTGTTATGATAATTTCCAAGAGTAAGCTTAGTTTTTCAAAGTCTTCTACCATAACCCCTAAGAGATTAGATTTTAGTGAAAGTGATCAAGCTGACATTTTCCAAGGTCATTTTCTATATGTAGTATAGAGAACGTGATTGGATTTCAAATACACTTGAGTAAATCACAATGACAAGAAACAGGGGGACACTGAAACCTTGTGCTGTTTTCTGTTATTGAGTGCCCTAGCAGGGGGTTAGCCTGGAAGAAAAAAATGAAATATAGAAGCATAGACTGTCTGACTTATTTGATTTGTTTCTCAATAGCAGCTGTGTTAAAAGTTTTTGAAGCTGGGTTTCTGAAAGATTCTGTCTTCCTGCAGATGATTACATTGAAATCAATTGATCTGCTAGTTCTTGTAGAAGTATACAATTGAAAATTCCTTACAGTGTATCACCTAGAAAGCTTGTCTTATGAACAGTGCCTACTGAAACGTGTGTCCCTAAATGCTAACCAATATATAGATGCCAAAGCAAGTTACGTGTTGTTTGGGCTTGCTTCTCTGAAGCCTTGATCCTTGAAGATATTGCCGTACCTGAAGACTGTATTTATATAGCACTAGAAGAAAATAATCTACTTACTGTTACACTTTGGCATCCCTCTGAGAGTTATATGCCTACTGCAGGTCTCACGGCACTCGGCAGGCACCAGCGTGGCTCTGTGAAATTAAAACTGGCAGTTTCCTTCCCTTAGCAGAGGCACAGCAATGTAAAACAAAACACGTCTTTGAAGCACGCTACAAAATATCAATAGGCAACTAATTTATTTATTACTTCGATGTGGATAATGCTCTGTGGGGAGCTTCAAAAATGGTTATTATCCTACCTTAAAAATGCTAGAGGAATTAACAAGTTACTTTCCTGTTTTCAGTGCTTGTTTGTTATCCTGGGATAGACCTTTCCCTTGAAGCTAACAAACAGTTCTGCTAATGTTTTTAGATTACCTTACCCTTCTTCTTTTGTTTTAGTTGTTGTCCTTATTTTTTTTCCCTTCCTTAAAAAAATATTTAGGGTTGATTTCAAGTTTGTTCTTCTGCAGAAGGTGAGAGCTTTAAAGTTTGAGGGAATGCTGAGGAATCAGGCTAAGAGTGGTACAAAAGGCAATTTTATTTGTGCATTATCTTCAAAATATTTTAATATCAAGGAAAAGGAATATGTAACTTGTTACTGGAAGCCTCCTTTGGGAGCAAATACTCTTGGATATATTGAACACTGTATCTGGAGCAGTCTGCCAGTACCTGGCGTTGGATACTGTGTGCCAGCAGTGTTTGGTGAGGTCTCAGATCCCTCTGCTTATTTGTGCATTGTGCTAAACTGCCATTTCTTGCTGTATGTTTTTCTGCAAATCACTGTTCTCTGACCTCCTTTCTTTCGGCAGCTCACCCAAGGAGGAGTAGCTGTAGGTTTTCCTTTGCTTAGGGACTAGCTGCGGCTGAATTTGGTGTGCTGGAGTTGCTCCAAAACAGCACCCCCAGGTGGACGCTCTTGTGGGATCGTTTACTCCACTAGCACGGCAAAGTCATTTTGTCAGGTGTAACCTGACATTTTGGCATCTTTTCATGCCAAAATGGAATGGTTGCACAAAGGAGTTGTTTCAGATGACTAAAATACAGTGGAATATCCCATAGTTGTTACATTTTCAGTGGACCTAAAGTGCCGTAGGCATGTCTGCAAATGCATGTGTGTTTCTTGTTCTACTTCAAAAAACCCACCACTAACAACAAATCCAATCCATACTGGAGTGTGAACTGTTTCTAGACTAAACATGGTGAAATTGTTGAGACGATAAATAAATAATCACATAGCTGACACTCACCTGGCTGGGAAGCAGAGCCTTTGGCTGTTTTAGCATTCCCCGCTTAGTCTGTCCTGCTTTGGTGCAGATTTGAGGTTCTTCATGGCAGAACGGTCTTTATCTGCTGTAAGCCTAGGGCTGCTTGGGTGCTATGGATAGTGGCAATAAGTGCCTGGAGAAAGATGCATTTGAGTCACCAAATGTTGTATTCATTTAACAGTATGCAAGCGTGGAGAAGAATGGAGAATTCTTCATGTCTCCTAATGACTTTGTCACTCGGTACCTGAAGATAATTGGAGATGGTGTGCCTAATACAAACACGGTACAGCTCCTGGCGGGAGTGGTGGATCAGACAAAAGATGGGTAAGGTTTCTGTCTGTTTGTTTGTTTTCTTTCTCTTTGTTGTTCATTTATAAAATGTAAAACCATTCCTTCCAGAACAAGGCTGGTGGGTCTTGTTTTTGTTTGTTTTATTTTGTTTATTTTGTTTTGATATTTGTTTGCCTGCAAATATATAAAGGGACACAGCATCTTTAAAGTGGAAGGAGTAGAAACAATGTTTTGGGCTGCCTGTAGCATTTCGCTGAACAAACCATTTTCTGTCCACTGTGTATTTTTCATTCATTGAACCTTTCATGTTTGTTGGCCGGTTCCTATAACTTCTGCTTTCCTTTCTGTCCATGAGTCTTTCTGTCTCTGTTTATTTCATGTATTTGTCACAAACACATTCAAATAGCAATCCAAAACAAGTTTAGATGATGCAGAAAGAGATCGTAGGAAAACAAATGCCTCCACTTTGGTTTGACATAGCATTGTTAAGGGGTTTTGCCATTGCTTTTCCTCAAGAGGAAGGAGGAACAACAGCAATATTTAGTGAGCCATCTTGCAAACATGGGAAGACAGCAGTGAAGTTGGTTGCACGTGGCTTGCATTTGAAAGGCTGACTTTGCCAATAGGCAAGATTAGCTACCCCTCCATCTTCCTCCCCCCTTCTTTAATGAAACCCTAGCCTTTGCTTCTGGTACCTGCCCAGGCAGGCTGTCTCTTTGCCCATATGAATGCATTTTTTGAACCCTGCCTTTAAAGTATCTTTAGAGAAACTTTAGAATAATTAGCTATGGACTTAAAGTCTGTAGTTGTGGTGTTTTTAGAAACCAAGAAAACTTCAGGCATGACTCATATCAGTGGTTGCAGAGAGTAAAATGGGAGATAAATAAAGCATGACTAGAGAATGCAGGCTTCCTAGGGAACAGATGCACGCATAACTGAGAACTTTTAAAATAGTTCCTCTGTTCTCTTTTCTGCTCAGGCAGCCTCAGGTATTTGGCAGCTGCACACCTTAAACCTCGTAGAGAAGTCAATGTAATGATTGCTATCCATGGCAAAAGAATTCTGTAAAAGGTCACGTTGGTGATGTTGGCATAATGGCAGCAAGAAAGTAGTGGCTTCAGATAGTGTTTGACAGAAAGCGTTAAGCTTTTTTTCAGATTTCTTCCTTTGGTTTGATGTCTATAAAAACTGCATTTTCTGGATTGCACAGATTCAAAATCATCTTGTAGTAAGACGATTGTGAGTATGATACATGCCTTGTAATTTGGACCTCCACAAGCAGAAGATGGTGTCAGAATGAGCAAAATAGAAAGCTGTAACCTATGCGAACTTGTTGACATGTTGGGATTTTGTAATTTGCAGTGAACCTGCAAGAGTTTTGCATTTTTGTAGTGTAGTATTGAAGCTTCTAATTGCCACTTTCTGCCATGGGTAAGGATTGTTTCTGCAGTCCAGCCTGCAGTGACAGGGGACTGCATGTTCCTACCACCATTTCGGAAGAGTCTCTTCTGGTATTCAGGCCATCTTCCTACTTAGCTGCTGCACTATTATGTAAAAGAATGGAGCAAGTTCAGAAAGTGATTAGCGTTCATCTTTCTAATCTGGCACTGTAGCATTTTATTTTTTTTTGCCATGTGGCCAGACGTTTGTACCTTGTGGTGATGGGGCGTAAAGTACTTCTTAGAGTGATCATTGGAAGCTGGGACAACTTGCTTTCTGGTTGCTAGAATGAAATCCCCTAAGAATGTCAACAGGACCTATTGGTCTTCTCTTGAATTCTTTCCAACTTGGCAGTCCAGAGATCCTGGTTTCAAAGTGAAGTACAAAACTGCTTTTGTGAGGCTGGTCAGTGCTAAGGTCATTAGAGTCTGCTCAGTACTTTGGCTTTATTTCTAGTAGAAAAAAAGAAGTGGCTTGCAATAGCAATGACAAGTTAATTTTGTTCTAGTGTTAATGGCTTAAAGTAGCGCAGTACTGAAAATACTACTACAGTATTTCTGTAAGTGTATTTGCACTGTAGGGGATCTCAGGTTTTGTTCTGAAGGAGCAGAGTCTGAGCCCAGAACCACCAGGGTTGTTCCTGGCTTTGTTAATATGGTTTTAATTCCTTTGGATTCTGCTGAGAAGTTGCGTATAGATACCAAGTGTAGTCAGTGAGAAATACTGAAGGCTGTAACTCAGGTGGGTGAAGGGCAGACAGACATCATGAGACCTACAGACTCATTAGTAGAGCGCACAGATAGGTGGAGGGTGGCTTACTCCAGAGCTGAAGAAGTCCTCAGGGTGAACAATGGACATGGAAATGAACTTTATGCTTCATTTCATCTCTCATCTAGATAGGATTACTTAGCAAATGATCAGCGTTTAACAGATTCTGTAAATTCTGTGTGGTGTAAGGGCGATGTAGAGCAGGCAAGGCAGATGAAATGGACACAACGCTGGGAATTTGCTTCTTGCATATTTTTCCTCAGAGACCTGAACGAGAAAGAGAAAATCACAAGCAGAGAACAGTATCTTTTACACGTGATCTCGCTGTGGTTGCCATGGACAAAATCTCTTGTGTAGCTGTAGCACAGTTCCTGCACTGCCAGGAGTTAAGGATCTGACAGTGCCTACAGGATTTGCTGTCGGCGTGACAAAGACATGAGACCTCTCAAAGGCAGGCTCGGGTTCTGTGAGTATCTGTTGCCATGGGAGCAAGGCTTGTCTCCATCTCAAGTCAGGGCACAGGAATATTTGGAGGTGGGTTTATCTTCTTGCCTCTTACTGGGGCATCTTTTTAAGGTTTCCTTTGAGAAAAGGGAATACCTTTCTTGCTGATGTCCAGAGAAGCATTTCAAAGTAGTGGGACGGTAATCACACAGGTTCTGAAAGTCTTGTATCGCGTGGCTGTAGCTTGCATGAAGCAGATTTGAGAGCCTTGCTTAGTTCCAGATCTTAAGCTTCTCATTCCTAATTTTACTTTGTGTAAAAATTCGGATTTTTTAGGAAAATTTACTTTTAATTAAATGCTTCACTTGGCTTCAGCTGGACTAGAAACTTACCTGAAATACTGCGGCTTTCTCAAGGCCTATCAGAACAGGCCAGGCATTTTCCATCTCGCCTACTGTAACATATTGCTTTTCAGCCTTTTGCTGTACTTTTAAATATCTGTCTAACAGAGTAAGTATTTACTCCACATCTCTGTTTGGACTGTAGTAACTAACACTTTACTGAGAAACATTATACGTTTTATTTTTAGAAAGGACAAACTGTTCAAGAATAACAGTTGGAAGTGCCAGCATTTTCCATTATTATTGGATATAAATTTATTCTCTAATGTACCAATTTACACTATACTTAGTTTACCTAGGTTGCAGCATAAAATAATAGATGTAGCTTCAATTTGTGTCCTATTATGTTATCATGTTCAAATTGCTGATACAGTAGAAACATATGCATTGATTTCTGAAGAAACCTCTTCATCATTGCATTTGTATGTATTATTGCAGTGGGTAATGGCTTTTTTTTCTTTATATGGCTACGTGCAGACTTCCTCTGATGGAAAAGGATTACACCTGCCTGGTGCCCAGGTACTGTGGGCACAAGTGCCAGTGAAGTTTGGAAGAAAGGAGGGAGTAATAAATAGCAGTTGTGTTGCCCCATACACAGTTGTTGTTTTTGGCTTGTAGCTCTTGTGTGTGGATGTTTTTAAAATATCAGTCTTTCAGTCTTCCTGAATAAATTGTGCAATGTTGGCACTGTTAATGAGGTCATGAAGGTGAAGAAAGACTTAACCAGTTGGGTAGGATGTCTTTAACACCAAAGTAAATTTTTTTGTAAACATTTCAGCTTCCTCTCTTTGCGCTGTTACAATCGCTAGGCTTTTCTCTGCTTTTGTAACATAAATGAGCACTTGTTTAGGTAGATAAAATAACTCTTAAGTAGTATATTGAAGTCCATGTTAATATGTGCTGTTTAATGACACCTAATGATATTCAGCGAAGGGTTATGCTAAACCCAAAAGGGTGATGCTAAACCACAGAGAAAATGTGTTACCCAGGCAACTACCCTTGTGCAGTATAGAGAAGTGAGCATATGGCTATGTAGTACACATTATTTCAGCATCTTTAAGCATTAAGAATCACACGTGTAATTGACTGTGAAAAATTACTGCTCAGTTACTGTATTGTATGGTCATAATAGAAGTAAATGAATACGTCATTGTTGTTAGAATAGATCTGTTGGGAATCACTAGCAGGCTAGTCTACTTAGGGAGCAAAAATACAATAAGAAGAAAATAGCGGGTTTAATTAACATGTAAAAATTGGGTTAATTTGAATTCAGCTGGCACAGCAGATATTAATGTCTCTTCTTTAATAGTCTGGCAAGAACCACACAATTTGTACACTTTTAATCTTCCTAGGGCTATGAATAATTGTTTTTAAAAATGGATACGGGGTTATTTTCATCATCTCTCTCTGACTTATTAGGGGGGTTTATTACTTGCCAGGACTGACAAAGAATGCTTCTGCCAGTATCGAATATTGTAGCAGTGCTGGAGTCCTCATCGAATCCCGGCGTAGTGGCACAGGATGTGCTCGTAGCATGGCGTTGGGATTCTGCTGGGAAGGGCGCTGTGTCACCATTGCTGCACGTGTTGGGATCCCTTGATAAGGACATAGGTTGGTTGTTGTTTCATACAAACAGCAGCTGTATCAAGTCGGTGTTGGCAGGTAGTTTCAATTCTAAACAATCCTATTCAAGAGTCTCGTTGCCTGCTATTTTGTTCCTTCTGTCTGGGCTTTATAATATTTGGGACAGAAGCATTCAGTGCTTTGCAGCTGTTTGCTGTTGTGGAAGTTGTCAGGTACGTAACAAATAATAATGGATCATAATGAGCTTTTATAACCTCAAAGTCACACAGTAACAACAAATATGTGTAAATGCAAAACTAAGTAGGTTGTGATGAGTAGGTTTAAACTTAAATTAAATATTGCTTTTTTTTTTTTTTAAGCCTTTTGGTTTGGGAGAGATGGAAGTTTTCTGCCTTTTAAAGACTGAGTATCTGCAGCACGTTCTGGGTTTCACACTTGGTGGTACCGTGAGCTCCTCAGGAACTTGAAACAAATGATTTCACAGCCTGCCCGTGTGATAACGTGCACTCATGTTGCAGGTCACTGGCTTCTTTGCCAGTAAAACTTAAGGCCTGCTCATATGTTTATTGGCATCATCAGTTGTGAGTTTAATATTAAGAGTACCTGAGGAGGTTTCTTTTTATTTATTTTTCTTGCTACATAATTACTTATGGTGGCAAGTTTCCA
The DNA here is from genome assembly GCF_009819795.1 of Aythya fuligula. NCBI lineage: Eukaryota > Metazoa > Chordata > Aves > Anseriformes > Anatidae > Aythya > Aythya fuligula. The sequence continues at coordinate 26,503,364 of NC_045560.1, read as the reverse complement.
AAGCTAATTATTTGTTAGAGTATTTCTGACTCTACATACGCTTTTATTTTCACTTTTATTTAGTGTGTGCGTATTGAGGGAGGTAAAGTAGAACAGCTTTTTTTCTATATTACTTTTTTTTTTTTTTTAATAGTACTCTTCTGTTCATCCTCTTATTTTCATGTTCTTCATGGAAATCAGCTCATGGTACTCTGTGGCTGTTTAGTTGCTGACAGCAAGCACGCTTCTCTGTGACTTAAAAAATAATTCCCTTGAGACAGGGTGACTGGGAATGGGTATACAGTTCTGGGTCATCGTAACGTGATGGGATGAAAAGAATGCCTTTTTTCTTCAAACACATCATTTTTTGCTGTTACTGCGTACCGAGTGGAAGTTTTTGTGGAACCAGCTACAGTACCATTTTGAGTGAAAGTCCTGAGGATATTGCTAGTTTTTAAAGTAGAATAATAGTAATAATAATTTGTTTATTAACATTTGTTGCAATGAATTCTGTGCATCTTGGAAAGAAATCTTCATTCCCCAGGTATTTGCTGCCTTGTGGAGCTGTTAAAGCCACACGTTTGCTGCCCTGGCATACAGCAGCCCAGAGAGAGCCAGTCCTAAAGCTCCGCGGCTGGCAGCAGGCCCTGCAGCCACACATTTGAAGATGATTTTGAGCTGTACAACCCAGTCATTAAAGAAGCAGTGAACAGAAGAATGGTTAGCCTTTGTCCCTGTAAGAAAAGGAGTTTGATCTCCATTTAAACTCCTGGGCGTGACCCGGAGAAATTAAAACTGCTCAAGGCCTTTGCTGCAGCAAACCTACTACTGGAAACGACGCCAAGTTGCCTCATTATGTATTTCTGCTTATGAGCTACCCTAAAGAAAGGCACCTCTGCTTTTATCTGTGCTCTGCTAATGCACGGGTGTCTTGGGAAGCTGGCTACGATGATGAATTTGACTGAAGTGCTCTTGGGCGGAGGCAGGCTGTGCAGACTGCTGCTTGAAACCCGTGACTCCACACGCAGCACTCGAGGGCTGCCACGGGTGACTAACATGTGCTAGCAAACAGGTAGCACTCCCCAGTCCTTTCCTTCAGGAGTGAGTGGTAGCATGTAGGTTTTGAATGGATTTGCTTCCCAAAAGCCCTAAATCCCAAGTCCCAGGGGAAGTTATTCATATCCTGGCTGGCTGGCTTGGCGCTGGAGGGAGGCAGGCTCCCCCAGAGGGCAGTTCAGGTAGGCATTAAAGCCGAGGTGAGTAGCCACACTGAGCGCCTCGCTGATTTTATGGCCTGTTGTGACTTGCTAAGCAGAACAGCTCCTCGTTCAACCGAGTCATTTCCATCTAGCAGTGTAAAGGGCTGCTAACACTGATTGGGTGTTTTAGGATAAGGTTTAATCCCTGTTGATAACAACTTGTATACATTTTTGTCTTCTTTTGCATAATCTGTGTTATATTGTGTTTTTCTTTTCTGCAGGCAGGTGGTTTCATAGCTTTTGCTTTTTCCTTCCTCCTTCAGGTTGATATCCTTCCAAGAGTTTGTGGCATTTGAATCAGTCCTGTGTGCTCCAGATGCATTGTTCATAGTAGCCTTTCAGCTGTTTGACAAGACTGGCAAAGGAGAAGTTACTTTTGGTAAGAATGGTCTGCAATGCACGCTCTTAATTTAACTATCCCTACTTGTACCAAACTATTTTACCTTTTGTTACCATAGCAAACATAGTGATTGGTAATAGAACTATATAAGTGCCACTTTCTGGATGAATTATTTTAATCACTTCCACATGTATAATATGAAGTCAAGGACACAGTTATCTTCGTGGCTTTCTCTGGAAAACTGGTCGCTTCTTCTTCTCCCCAGCATGTTTGTGCAGGTCTTCAGAACAGCAGTGAAAGGTGGCTATAGGAAATGATTGTAAAACCACAAAAAAGTTGCCAGAGGACTTGGGCAAACGTTGAGTTTGAAATTACCCTGAATTATTTTTTGTTTATATTGGCTATGTTGCAAGCTGGCTTCCTTTTAAGGCTTAATACTTTTTTTCTGTGAGATTTTTCAGTGATAAATATATTGTAACCCCACAGAAAATCCAGCTGTGCATCGGAGGTGTGGTGTTTGCACAGACAGTGTGGCATAGTTAGGACAGTTTAAAACATGGTTATGGGGACTATTTATTTCTAGACAGCACAGAGAGTTTTTGGTATCTGCGGGACTATCTGCCACCTGCCTAGTGACAAAGACCATTACGTCTGGAAGAATCAGAAATTAGCAGGCTTCAAGAACTTCAGACATTGAGCTGCACATGAAAAAGTGTGGGGCATTTTTTCACCCTAAGCACCTGCATTGGATAAAAATGTTATTTCTAATCTGTTATATTTGAAGAGGTTTATCCATATGTCTCAAGTTTCATTAATTGGTTATTAAACATCTTTAAATAAAAGGAAATCTGAATGACAGTGGCCCTTTCTCTTTCCCACCTTCCCCTATATGGTTCATATGTCCTTTGTCTTTTGCTCCTAGTGCCTGCATATACCATATGCTTAGTTAAAAAAGCTCTTTTCCAGCCCATTTAAACTGACAAGATCTCCTGTTACGGTTGCTTGAAGCATCATTATCTTCCTTCTTCCATCTCCAAAAATCTGTATTTGAAGTTGCGGCTGGTGAGAAGACTTACTGTCTCTTCTTGTGTCTGTTTTGTTTTTTCATTATTTTGGTTGTCTGTTGAGTTTGTGAAAGACATGTCTTGTGTACAATACTACTTGTTAGAACAGCTTTAAAAAAATTACTATGGATTCTAAAGGATTTGAAAGAATTTCAGGATAAATTTCTGCTGATCCTAACCTTGCTGAAGGAAGTATTTTGTGCCTGACAGTCTTGTGCATGTTTATGGACAGAGAGACAACGAGAGGCAGCATGCTTTTAAATCAGGAAGGCTCAGATATTTTGCAATGGTTTTGTTCCAGCATAGGCAAACCAGGCTTCCTGGAATGCCTGTGATGTGCAGGTTCTTGTCTGCGTCAGAGCCCCCAGTCGCTTGGAGCACTTGTTAATAATCTAGGAAGAACTGTAGTTGTTTGATCTGAATGCTGAATCAGTCCAACTTAGCTTTTTAACTTTTGGCGTTCTCGTTCATATTTTTCCTGCTGGCAAATGCTTCCCTTGGGGTTCGACACAGTGAGTCAAGGGATTCGTTTGGCATGTGAAGCCCATTGAAGTCCTTTTAGCAATAAGAGAAACTCTTATGCCAGGCTGTATTTAAGGTATTTGAAAGAAGAAGCATGCCAACATTGGCAGAACCTCAGATATCTTTTTATTTTTTTTTTTAAATTCCTTCCTCCCCTACTCTAAAATCATAAAAGCATTTGTAACTTCTGCATAGTACCTTGTAGCTACCGCCCCAGAAAATGCCTGGAGTAGGAAGGATGTGAGAGCTGTCTCAGTGCTGTGAGTTCTCAGCAAAACCAAATGAACTTTAGATAAAGCTAGTGTACATTTTCTGTCATAAGGGAGAAGCTTTTTTTTTTCCTATTGTAAAAAATAACAAATATTTTCACAAATTAGTTACTACAATGCTCTCCTGTAACTTTGCCACTCAGTGCCTCAGACATGCATCTGCGAGGTTAATTATGAGATCTTTTTGCATTGACTTGAATGAAAGTGGGATCAAGTCCTTATCAAGGTTAGGAGAGTTAAATAGGGGTTTTATGTACTGTGGAATTACAGTGTGAAAGAAAAAGGAGAAAAGGGAAAGGATCATTTTTCACTATGCTGCTGCTAAGTGTACTATCTCAAAGATCCCTTTATAAATGTGTATCTCATTTTACTGTTGTAAAGCATGGCTTATCTTTGCAGTCATTGTTTTTCTGTATAATGAGATAATGGTGTAAATATTTTAGCTTATACTGAACGAAGTATAGGGCTTCCTGGCTGTGAACTGCCCGTTTTCTACTAAGCAAGTCATCCAATTCATATTCTTCCACATGTGTGCTTAGCATGGCACCTTTGTAAAACAGATTAATAATGGGTTTTACATCAATGAGCTTTTACACTGAATGCCACTTCCAGGCTGTGGATGTTCAGGGAAATGTTGTGGGTAAAAAGTTTTGGTATTCAATATTTTGCACTTTTATTGCAAAACACTACATCTTTAGCTTCTGGGTTGGCAAGTCTTTTGCATTTTAGCCAAACCTTGACATCTCTACAATTTTAAATGTTTCTATTCTTTCAAGTTACAAGTTAACCGTATGTACTTCTTTTGGCAGAGGTGGCATCTATTTAAAAGAACCGATTCACAAGCAGTGTGTGTGTGGAGGTGGGGGGGAATATTTCTAGTTTATTGCTTTTGGGAGATGAATGAAATGGCCAGCAGTAAATTAGTGGCCAGTGGCTGACTGAGACTACACCTGGCCGTTGCATCACCTTGTAGATTTATCTGCTGCTGAAGTGTCAAAGCTTTGACAGTTTGCAAGGAGTTAAAGCTCTCAGCAGGAAAGTGGGAGGAAGTTTAGCTGGCTTTTAAATTCGAGGCAAAGAGCAAACCATTGCTTCTTACTGTTGAGTGTTGACAGGCACATAAAAGCTGATAATGTAAGTCCAGGGGTTTAAGAGACTTAGTAGAGTTGCTTTTTTGTCGTATGACTGTATTTTAATGCCTCATTAAAGAAGCAAAGCCCTTTGAAATTCTTTACTAGATGGCATTAAAAAAAAAGGTGAGATGCTTGGGTAAAAATGTCAGTGTTTAAAAACTAAGTTGTCTTAACCTCTATCTTTAATTTTGGATGGATAAATGAAATGATGAGAGTTAACAATTCTGAGCTGTGAATAACACAGCAGTGATACCTGTGAACTGCAACTTTATTTCTCATATACAGGTTCTCACAGCCCTAATGAAGGGCAAAATTAACATTGTAGATGTCATTTTTTCTCATTAATAAAGGAAAGGCAGAAAAAGAAAAATGATTGCCCAAGTCTGTGCTGATGACCAGCATTGAACCTGACTTTGAAGATTTTCATTGATTTCTTTTGAACTAGATTTACCCTGCAAACAGAAGTTCTAACTCTCACAGTTATTGAAATGTAGCTGTGGTATAGTTTGTGGTTTTCTATTTATTTATTTATTTCTTCTAAAGTCTTCTAATTCGACCTGAAGCTGTTTCAAAATGGATGCTATGCTGTGCTGCCCTGAGAAATATGAATACGCCGGAAAACCCGTTAGGCCTTTCATTAAAAAACAAAAAGAAAACAAAAACAAAAAATACCCTTCACTCCCTAGACAGCAAAAAAACCCAAAGGGAATGGGGAACCCAAACACTAAATTGTTGCTTGCTTGGCATAACAACTGCAGAGTCAAGCAATGCATCTGTTTTTGTCTCAAAACAGAACTCTATTTACATGCAGACAGCAGCTATTGTGGCTCTGTGCTCCTGTTATTAATTATAGCAGTACACATTTCTTAGAGGAACACATGAATTAATGATGCATCTTACTAAGCACTCCTGCTTGCTTATCTGATACTTGAATTGCCTGAACACTTGTTTGTAAATTCATAAAAACATGTAGCTCTTCACTGAGGTTTGAAGGTGTATATACAGCTATTGTGATGAGCTTCGGGGTTCTTGCTCTGTGATAACGCTCTGACTCTTTGTCAATATGCTAAGAATTATGACAGGAGTACAACGCTTGCTTTCCTAACCGAAGGGTTAGGTTCAGACTTTATGAGCTAGCTTGATTTTGTTGCAGAGGATTATTTTATGCTTTGCCCTATTTTATGCTTTGCTCAGTGTGACCTGGCTCTTCTTTTGGGATTTTTATTTTTTATTTTTGTACAACACTTAGCTTAATGATGCCCAGCCTGGTACGCTCAAAACCATGGAAAGCAAGGAAAAGCTAAATCTGAACGACCAACCTTAAATTGCCGAGGCTGTGAGCTTTGATCATTTGCTAAATTGCAATATTCAGTAATTCTTAGCAAGTTTTCCGTTGCAGGTTGAAATTGGTTAGAAACCATTTGTAGCTAGTGATGTGTTAGCTTACACCTACACAGCGAGGCATTTGTTGGTTTATAACTGACAGTTGCCTGGATATGATGATCCCAACAGCAGCATTACAAGTGCAAAATGTGTTTAGTCTCTGATATTTTTTGTTGTTTCTACTGGATTTTGCACAAGTTACAGCTAGTTTTAATTAAAAGAGGATGTAAGGAAGACTTGTAAGTATATTTATTTTTCTTCAAAACAACTTTTGAAGTATACTTGATATTATTTTCATATAATTTCCTTTCTAAACTTACGTCGAACTGGCAAGCTTCTCTTATTTTTTCTTTTGCCTGAAATGTTACATAACTAGGCAGACTTTCATGAAGGCATCTGAAGTGAAACAAAGCGTGTTTAGTCACAAAGCCAATTTGTCCTTTTAAGTGTTAGGAGAGGTTCCATCCGTTCATGCAGATGTGTTTCATTGGGTCTAGAAAATACAACTGCGTTTCCTAAGTCATCCAGAACTGAAATTTGGTGTTTGATCTTTGTTGTTTTAGTTTTCTTCCTTTTTTTTTTTTTTTTTAATTTGCTTTTTAAATTAAAGTCAGACCAAAGACTGAGCATCTCTCTTCTCTTCAGCAAAAAAACAAGGAATGATCACAGCATCACTGAACAGTTGAGGTTGGACGGGACAGTGGCAGCCAACTGCAGGGCCAGCAAGGCCAGGCTGCTCTGGGGACTGTGCCCAGTGGAGGTTTTAAATATCTCTGAGGATGGAGACCCTGTAGCTTCTGTGAGCAAGTGACTTACAGAGCTTGCCTATCATGATGGCAAAAAAGAAGTTACTGATTCCTGATGGGGATTGTCCACGCTCTGGCTTGCATCCACTGCTTCTTTTGCTTCCTGTGTGCCTCTCCATCTTCCCTACACCCTCCTGCTGGGTGGCTGTGGACAGCCACAAGGTTGTCCTTTAGCCCACCCCTCACCAGGTTGAGAAAACCCCATTTCCTCAGCCTGTTCTCATGTCACGTGCATCAACACCCAACTGTCTTTGTGACTGTGATGTATAGAGATGATAAAGTTATATTTTATTTTTATTTTAGGTAGCATATTATGTTTGTCTTGGTAGAAGTGAAAAGTGCTCTGCTTTTTTTTTTTTTTTTTTTTTAACTATTATTATTCTTCAGGGCAAAAGGGGCAAGTTTAATTTTTATGCCCTCCTGGGGCCTAGTGCTTTCCAAACCTCTGGTCTTTGGGCTCTGGCAGTTTGTCACTCACTTCTAAGGATGCCAGGAAAGGTACCAAAGAAATGTAAGGTTGTTGCCAATAAGCTGAAATTATGGATATATTTCTCCAGCAGAAATATTTTAAAGGATTTAAATTCATCCAAGGAGGGCAGAAGAAGCAGAGAAGTTTGGATGCAGGATCTTAAATGCTGAGAGCTACGGTACTCTAGAAAAAGAAACTCTTTTGGGGGGTATTTTCAATATTTAGCAGAGGTAATAGATGTGCTCGTCTCAGTCAGAAATCACAGCCAAGATGAATTGGATGATGCATGGGTTTGTCACAAGGAAGCACATTCAAAGTTTTTGAAGTGACCGGAGTAAAAACAACCAGAGCAGGGGAAGGTGAAGAGGATGACAAAGTGAGCACATTTTCAGCAGAGGGGTGAAACGTGAAGATTATCATGGATCTTTTGTGATTGATGAAAAATCACAGAGACAGAAGCATGTTCTCTGTGATGTTTTCATTGAAGTAAGATTAATCTGTACTACTGCTCTGTCCTTGTTGAGAAGTTTGGATAGGGCAACAAACTTATAACCACTGAATTTTGTTCAGTAAATAGCATGTTTCATCTAAAAGAGAAGGCACGCTGAACTTTTATTAGGATTTGTATCAGACTTCCTGGTTTTGTGGGGTCTTTGGGGGGATTTTTTGGTGATTTTCATTCTCATTACAGTCTTCTTAATAGATCTGAATGATGTTTGGTTCGTGGTACTTTTCTTAATCTCACCCTTGTGCAGAGTATGTGCTATAAAGCCTTTGTTGCTTCTTCAAACCACAAAATGGATATGTTTCACGTCCTAGTGAAAGCAGACACTCTTAGCAAAGGAAGACTCCATCCTCCTGCTTCTCTTCCCTGCTATGAATGCCTCTAAGGGAGCTGATGCTCCGGTTGGTGCTGTTGCAGTACTGCCTGGAGATGTGCTGAGTCAACCAGTTCATTTTATGCAGGCGTCTCGGGATCCATTGTAAGCTTTTGCTTTCCCCTGATTTGCTCCAGATGTTAATAGGTTACCTGGAGGTAATAAAAGGTGATAAACCATTGTGAAGGCAGCCACTTTTTGATAGAAGTGGAGCTTTATTGCACTTCTTTAAATGATCGGTTTGCATTCCAAAAAGACCCCAAAGCCAACACCATGATTTTTTGAGAACTTTTAACCTTTTTTAATCACTCATGAGCAATGTTTTCTGAACAACTGACTGCAGGTGCACACCAATATCAGACTGACATGCATGGATTGTGTGGTATCTTCTCAGAGACGGAAGAACGGCTCAGAAAGCTGTTCCAGTTCAGTGGGTCAAAAATCCACTTTTTATGAAAGGCTAACTGTAGATTTGCACGATTGACTATAATGGCTTCAATTTTAAAAGATAGAGGTAACAGAGAGCACTTCCAGTTGGTGGGATAATTCAAGAATACTACATGCTCAAATGGCTAAAATATTGTGCTTTCTGCTGCTACTTCATGGTACTTAAAAAGAAAAAAATAGGTGTGGAAAAGGTGGGAAAAAGCCAATTTGAGAGTAAATCTCAACTATATGAGGTCACTCTTTGGTTAACAGTAAGCCCAGGGTTAGCCATCTTTCATGCAGCTGTATATGCTGTTGGGGAAAAAAATACAACATGATTACTTGGCAGCATTTGGAGAGGAACCAGAAGCTTCCACACCAGAATATATTTAATCTGTAGCAGCAGAAGTATACTATTTTAAGCTTGATTTTATTTATTTATTTTCCATCCCCTTTTCAAATTGTCCTAGAATTACGAACTAGAAGGCAAAAAAACTTCAGCAGGCCCTGAAAGCTAGCAAGGTATTTTGTTATTACAAATTTTAATATGAAATTTCAGATGGCAAAATACACATACTTTCAGAGTGTGTGTACTTCAGTTTTCTAAATTGGAAAATCTGCTGTTACCTAGCAGTTAATAACTATTTTTTCCAACATTTGGAATGCAGGACCTGATTTGATAAGCTGATAAAAGAAAACAAAACTGAGAACATGTTGGAAATGCTCAAAGTGAAAATTACAGTTTAGGTAGGTTTGGGGGTAGATAGTTAGACATTTTAATTGAACTAAAATAGTTTTATACTAATACAGTACTGTTGTGGGAGTACATTTTGTGGTGCATTTGAAATTGAAGTATTTAAGTGGGGGAAAATGTATGTTAATGCTTTGCAAGAAAGTGATTTTTTTTTAATACCATCTATCTAAGCAAAATAGCTGTTAAAGAAATAGAGCTCTCAAGTCTGTATTTGGAGAGTAAAGTGTAATAACTTTTATGCTCTTTTAGAATAATTTCTCTGAGCCAGGAGTTTGCTTTTATCACTTTGGTTGGTGTATTAAACTGCTGTAGGAAACAATCAGGTGAACTCTGAAGGAAATTTGTTTTCCTGGACAGCTACAGCAAAGTCAGCCCCTGCCAGTGTCAAGAAAGCTGTTGAGTCAGTCTGGATTCTGAAAGTCCTGTGCTTTTAACATCTCCATGACAGGGATAACAGAAGTGAGTCCAGATGATGATTTCACTTACCATGTGGAAATTGGGACACTGAATTTGAAGCAACAGCTTTGGTTACACACAAGCAGCACTGGCTTATGTTAGGCAGCAAAACCTCTGCTTGTCCACTACAATTCAGCACTAGTCCACAGCTGGACTAGCTCAACACGGCTAAATTAGTTTAAAATTACCATTTTTATTATTTGTGTTTAATTGCATCTTTGGGGATTTTCTCTGAATTTGGAGTAACTAGTCCTATTAAAAAACCCATAAGCTACCACTTACACGTATATGCATGCACAAAAATTTAACAAAAGCAAAATGAGGTTTTTGTTTGTTTGTTTTTTTTATTAAGGTGTTTATACCAAAATATCTATGTACAGCCACACGTTTTAGGTGCAGGTGAAACTGATCTTAGTCTAAATATACAGGGTGCACTAATGGAAGGTTTTGCACTCCTTTGAATGAATGTTTTAAAACAGAAGCATACCGCGTGATGGAGTGCAGATGAATTGCACTGACCTGAGCTGCTACCTTTTTTCAGATCAACCCCCACCCTTCTCGAGTCGTGAAATACAATCCCATTATCTTCAAATTATGTACTCGGTTTCTACCGTGCCAGCTTCAGCGTGAGAGTTCTAACAGATATCTTCCTAATAGTATTTTTCAGAAGGAAAGAACCTAACATAATTTTATTTTATTTTTTTGATTCCGAATTGTGGAATTGCTTGTAGCCCATGTTTTGCAAGGAATTAAGAGGTAGAAAAATACAGCATTAGTGTACTGTGTCAGGACTTCTCACCCATGGAAATAGGTGGCTGTGACAGCTATTCCTGCTCTTCTTTGCTAAGGGATGTTGGAGGGATGAGTACTTTTCCTTTGCAATCCATAGTAATCTAGGTATTCCAAGATATTATTAATTCACAGCATGCCAGGTATAAAACCATTTTAACCCACTTCCTTTACAAAGCATCAGGGAGATCAAGAAGGTGATTGTACTGCTAGTACTTCCAGAGTGCTCTAGCTTTTCTGGGTAAATGTGGATGACTGGACAACCCAGTCATGTACTTGGACTACCCATAAGGAAAACATCAGTTCACATCTTAGCTGAGCAGATGTGATGTGAGCATATGTTTTCCAAAATAAAAAGGCATAATTATAGAACAGTCTTAGTGCCAAACCGTGGAAGGATGGAAATAAACTCTGTGCTGCATATTTGAAGTTCACAACAGTAAATAGGAAAGGGAAACGGAAAAAAAAAAGACAAAAAAGGGACAAAGAACCCTTGGACAAAACCCAACAATTTCAGTCAAAGAAGATAATACAAAATATTATTGCTTGAGTGTTTTTGACATATATATGTACTTGTCTCTAGACATACACGTTTTTGCACAGGTCCGTCATACTTTATTTTTGCTGCCAGGAGCAGCGAGGGCGGCAGCTCCACAGGGCGGGTGAGCCTGCAGCCAGCAGAGGTGACAAGAGGACGGGCAGGCACAGGCAGAGACCTCACCAAGGAAGGGCACAGCCCCATGCTGCCTAAACAAGGAGACCAGAGCAGGTCTGGTGATAGTGACCAAGGTCAGCCAAGAGCCCAGCAACTGCCAGACAAGCCAGTGGTGATGAGGCAGGTTCAAGGACAGGCCTCAGTCACAGTCAGCAGGCTTGGGATCACTAAGGCAGGTGGGCAGGCAAAAGTGTCCATATGGACTAGTTCAGGCAAGAACCAAGGACCTGAGATATGCGGCTTCTCACAGCTCTTTGCCCAGACCCTGATCTAAGTGCTCATAGATGGGGCAGGGGGAAGAGGTTGCAGAATCTGGTGGTGTGCACAGGGTCAAGAGCCTCATGGAAGAACGTAGTTCCAAATGGTCAATGAGGACTCAGTGGAAAGCCTGTAGAAGTCATTCTGTTCTCATCTGCACTGGGCTTTAGGTCAAGCCTTACTTACTGGTTGGCAAGGTGGTAGGGTTTCCAGTCATGACGGTGAAACGGCTACTCACAAATAGGTTAATTTGACCAACGGGACTTCCCTCTTTAATTTTTCTTTAATGTAAGATTTTATCTAAATGACTTTGTAATTGAAAACATTGAACTTTTTTCAACCATTTAAAGGAAGCTTTTTCCAAATGCTAGATCACAGTAGTGCAACATTAACAAAACACATAAAGATATCATCTATTGTCTGAGCAGAATGATGGGGGGTTGCATATTCTGTTTTTTAAAAATCCATATCTCTGTATAAAAAGGATCTGTCTGACACTCTTTGTATTCATTTTACTTTGTTGGAGCCAAGCTGTAGCTGTAATGCTCATATGTTCCTCTTCAGGCCCTTGAGTATGATGAATATAGAAGCAGCTACTGCCATAAGGGTTTGAAAAGTTTATTGGTACATGTGGAACTCTTGTTAGCTTATGATAGCTCATGTAATTTCAAATTTGTCTTTTGCTTTCCTCTTTGCAGAAGGTAGCCTGTGTTCTTTACAGGAGTTGCTACTACCAATATCATCAGGATAATCTCATTTTTCTCAAGGTTCAACTTCTTAGTACAGGTTTTCTACACCAAGCAAAATAATAATTGCATAAAGGTGCAACATACAACTGTATAAAACAAATCCCATTTTGACAGCCTATTTGCAAAAAAATTGCAGCTATTTTCTAAGTGGGATTTTTGTAGATGGTGATTCTTTTTGTAGCTATGAGACATGTAGGTACTTGTGCATATATATAGTTTGAAAGTATCCCCATCCCTAGAGATAATCAGCCCTCAGCTGGATATGGTCCTGAGCAACCTGACCTGACTGGATTGTTTCTGACAGGAGGCTGGACCAAATGAGGTCCAGGTGTCCTTTCCATCACAAACTATTCAGTGACTCTGAAAAAAAGTTCCTTAAAAAAACAAAACAAAACAAAAAAAACACCTGGCTACTGAGAAACTTTTCTGCTACTCTATGTTTTAAGGTGTATAGTTCAGCTAGTTGGTGGAACTTCACAGCTCCAGGTTTGAGGTCCAAACTACATTTTTAAATTGTACATTTTTTATTTTAATTCTGTATTTAGATGATTAGTAGGTTATATTTAGAAGTGAGTAATAATTTGGAGTGAGTTCCAGTACACACAATTGGATGTCTTCTGATGGTTAGCAGGCTTGATCAGGTTTTATGTTCCTTTGCGTAAGGTTCCTTTTCTTGTTTGTAGTGCCAATATTAAGAGGTGGGTTTTTTTGTTTGTTTGTTTTTGGCCTTTTGTCAGAAGTTAGCTTTTTTTTTTCACTTTTTGTTTTTTGATTTTCTTGAGTGGTAATTTTTCTTGTATGCCACAACCAAGGAGTGTTTACAAGGCAACTCGGGGGAGCAAGACACATTGTACTTGCAACATAGCTCATGTGTGATAACTAATCAAAATAAAATCACAGTGGCATAATCACAGGACACTGTAATTTTCATATGTAAACATAAGTAAAGATTGTGAGGAGCCTGCTGTCATCAAAAGAGGTTTGAGACTGCTTTTATATTAACTACGGTTTTCCTATCTCTTATTTCACATCAAGTAAGAAAGCGCTTCTTTTTCTCTTTGACAATGACAAGTCTGGAGTCCAACCAAACCTAGTTTTTGTAAATGTCAATGTTT